>NC_056525.1:200395936-200484292 GCF_019175285.1 Sceloporus undulatus | reverse complement strand
CTTTGCCTCCAAAATTGGGACTCAAAGTGGCTTACAATTTAAAAGAATACAATTAAAAACACATAAAAGCATTAAAATACTGTACAATTGAACTTTACAGTATTAAAACACATCACTTGTTAAAAGAATAAAATGCAGTGAAAATGATAAAAGTGCTTTAAAAATAGTACAGTTAAAACAATACAACATACCCAGGCCAGAGAGACATTCTGTTTTAAAACCCTGTCTGAATAATAAAAAAAAATGTCTTAACTTGCCAATGGAAGGACAGCAAGGAGGGGGCCATTCTGGGCTCCCTGAAAAGAGAGTTCCAGAATTTAGCTGGGAGCCAAGAAGAAAGTCCTCTCTTGTATCCCTACAAACTATGCTTATAACAGTGATGGGACTGAGAGAAGGGCCTCTCCTGATAATCTCAGAGCCCAGGCAGACTCATACAGGGAGATACAGCCTGCCAAAGAGCCTAAACCTGAGCCATATAGGGCTTTATAGGTCATAACCAACACTTTGAATTTTGTCCAGAACAAACTGGCAGCCACTGGAATTGTTTTAATAGGGGCATTGTGTGGTATTTGTAACCTGACCCAGTTAACAGTCTACCTGTAGCTCTTTGGTCCAGCTGAAGTTTTCAAATATCTTCAAAGGCAGCCCCAAGTAGAGCGCTTTACTGTAGTCCAAATATGATGTAACTGTGGAGGGTTAGAGACCGCCTGTTTGGGGCGGCCTGCACCCGCCCCTTTCCCTGCTGTATCGGGGCCTCAGCTGCCAGACCAGCAGCCTCTGAGGCCCCAATCCGCCACTTTCCAGGCCGCGGGGAAGCGGCAAAAGGCCGCTTCCCCGCGGCCTGGAAAGGGGTTGTGGGCGGAGCCGGGGCGGCGGGTTGCATGATGGGAGTTGTAGTTCCCTACTGCCCTTAAACATGTGTGTAACAAACTTTCTTCAGCCGGCCAATGCTGCAACAATGGTGCCCTTATTGGCAACAGTTAACCAAACAAGGTCTAACAGACCAACAACTCAGTCTCGAATAACTCAAGAACTTTGTCCAACTTCCCCGTCCGGGAAAGTTAGGTCTTGGAGACCTGTGAGTCCAATTTAGAGTCTGGGGCTCTTCTGCCCGAATGCTTCTCCAGGGGCTCCCGGTCCACTTTCTCCCAATCCTTTGGTTCGGGCCCTTGCTCCCACCGCCGACCTTTACTGTCCCACCATTCACTCACCAAACCCTTCGTATCAGCCTTTCCCCAACCTTCCTCCTCCGGATAAGGGAAGTCACCCTCCTCCTTTGGGTCTTTTAATTTCAGAGACTCATGAGGACCTGGAGGTCTAGGGCTTGATTTAGTGTGTAGGGACACGGGTCTCCCAACCCGCTGAGGGCTATGGAATACCCTAGCTGTCCCTAACTCGACCGCTTCTCCGCGCCCACCTCTTCCGCATCTGTACCCTCTCCCCGCGCACGGCTGCTCCTGCCTCTTTATACCTTCCCATGGCTCCTCCTTCCTTTCTTCTGGTTCCGCCCCTGGGCTTCTTTCCCTTAATTCCTCCACCTGATCGCTCTCTCCTCCCCCAACTCTCTCCTCATTCACCTCTACCTTGCTACAGGGGTGTCAAGCCCCAAGGACACCCTGCGGCAGCGGGGAGGAGGAGAAAGGCCCCTTCTGTGCCACTGGCGCAGCCGTCTGTAGGCTATGCCAGCGACGCAAACTCCAGAAGGAGCTCCGTTTCGGAGCTCCTCCTTACGCTGCATAAAGGGCGCTCTAAGCACCCTCATGCGGCGCAAGGACGTCATGTCCACACTGCCTTGTTTGGAGGCGGCGTGGTCGTGATGTCGTAATGGTGGCGGCCGTGTGGAACTAAATGAATAGAATTTATGGAGTGGTCTGTTAGGTTGAAATAGTTCTGTACTAGCCTCTATTGG
Organism: Sceloporus undulatus; assembly: GCF_019175285.1. Lineage (NCBI taxonomy): Eukaryota > Metazoa > Chordata > Lepidosauria > Squamata > Phrynosomatidae > Sceloporus > Sceloporus undulatus. Next base: position 200,482,383 of record NC_056525.1, on the reverse strand, counting down.
CATTCTTTTGGTCAAATATGTGTGTATTTCTTTTTTTTCCCCTTTTCCCCCCTTTTTCTTTCTTTTTCTTTTTCTTTTTCTTTTTTATAGGAACTAGAATTCAAAAAGACATTGCTGACAGACTACATATATTGCACTGGAAGCAGGTGAATGAACTGTAAATTCTGTGCTGACATTATTAGGTGCTCTGGTAGTAAAATTAAGGTAGCCATCCAAGAGCAAAAGAACTTCAAAAGGACATTCTGTTATGAAACAGATAAAATTGCAAATACAATTTTTATACAGTTCATATTTTTTTGTGCCTGAATATAGGCAACTGATTATAACCTTATTGTAAGATTGATCCAATTCTCAGAAGCCATAGGTTGTTTTTAATTGTATTTACCTTTTGGTGGAGTTACTACCATATTTGTACAAAATATTGTAAGTCTCCCTAACCACAATCCCAAAGAGAGTGTCACTACAGGCAACTGTATTGATGTAACTCAACAAACCAGTACTAGCTGTTTTCATTGTCACCTGGGGTAGTGGAATGGTCGTTAAAGCCAGTGGCTCTTAATAGTCCATTCAAGGCCAAATTATTTTGCATTACAACAGGGATAGTTTACAGGATTGGATTCTTGCTGGGAAAAGCCATAGGTCCTTTACTGAGCTATGAGAACTGTAGCAAATCTCAGAGGAGAAGGTCAGAATTTGAGGGAATAATAGAAGATATCATCATCTCTGCTAATCAGCAAACCCTTGGTATCTGATCCTATAAGCCCATTATCCACTATACCACTGCCAGTATACAATGACCAGGATCTTGTTTGATGCTGGTGTGTACTTTGATAAGAGCTCTGTCTGGGTTTGGTTTTCATTGTGCAGTTGGCTACTTCTTTGCACAATTGTGAGAAAAAGAAGCAATGCATTTATAACCCAAATTAAACATGTATAGTATTCCAGTTTTGGTTTCTTTGTGATATTCTGTTTTGGACCAGAATCTTTGGAAGACATTTTGCTCTGCATCCACTGCATTTTCAATCATCTGATTTATGAGAATGACACAGCCATCTAGCACATGAATTTGAAACCAAAAATGAAAAACATATTTACAAATGTACTTCTACTCAGTAAGAAAGGGTGTCCTGGAATATTTCAACATAATAGAAGACCATTTTCCACATTTGGGGACTTTTTGCAAAAAAAATTATTTGTGCAAAAAAAAGAAAGTCATTTGCACTAAATATAGGTGAGGGTGCACAAAAATATTGTACAACATTTCCAAAAACCAAATGATATTTTTTGTGAAAACAACATTTTCACAATATTTCCAGAAATATGAAAAATAATGTTCAAATGTTCTTTATTAGTTTTACATAAATCATATATACATTCCATTATTCCATACAAATACATATCCAATTTAACATATACATCTAATAATAAAAAGATATGCAAAACTAAGCATGAACATGTGATTCGGGGGGGTTTTGTCTTTGATTGTGAGTATGAATTGTTCTGTCCCTAAAATGCCATCATCTCAAGACAGAACAAGAACTACTTGATAGGAGTCTGTATTTAAAAATTTGAGTCCCAGACTGCCACATCCATATGTACGCATGCATAAAGTGGGATAGAGAGTGCATGTTTAAGTGAAACTGATATTCATGCTGTTGGCTATCTCTCTACAGCTTTTCTCTTTAGATGATTTTCTCCCAGATGGGATTATTTCCAATACTGAAGTCCATTTGCAGGAAAAGTGATGCTGGGGAGGTCAGCTATTGAAGGGGGAAGGTTCACCGCCTTCCATCTAAATGTCCCCTTTGCTTTTTACATTGTGTTCTGTCTTGCTTTATAACAGACTGGGGCAAACTTGTATTTATACATAGGTGTTGCCATCTGTAATTGTGACCATTTTACCTATATAAAAAAGAAAAATCAAGCTAGAAGGTACAATTAATCTGATTTCTGCATGCTGATGGAGCTCTCATGTATTCATATGCACAATAACAGCTTCTCTGCATGTGTAGTAATTTCAGATGAAACAAGTAAGATCAGTCCTAAAGGAAAACAGATAACCCATGTATGTGTGTTTGTGTGTATGTGTTTTTCTATGCCTGGTTTTAGAATGTTAGCCAGTAGATATTATCCAAGAAACAGCAAATAAACAAACAAACCAGAATAACATCTAACAAGTTATTCTGATTTGTTTGTTTATTTGCTGTTTATTTGCCAGATCTTCTCCCCAGAGTAAGGCTGAACAAACTGAGGAAAAACAGCAATCTTCCATGACTTCATTTATTTATGTGCATAGGATTCAGGACCTCTGTCCTTGTTCGTAAGGTGAGAAAAATGAAATCCCATTCTTCATCCTGTTATGGGTCTACTGCAAATACCATGTTTTACAGCACACAATGTAGCCCAACATCCTATCAGCCTCTCAGTTACAAAGAAGCCTTTCATCAGAAAATGACAATCATCACTCAAATACTTCTAATGTGCACTGTGTGCCACATCAGGGTCAACTATGTTTAAGAGTGCTGTCAAAAAATGACACATCATATCCTTGATCCATGTGTCTTCTGCTGCCACCAATATATTAAGAAACCATGGATTTGGGGCATGATATGGAGCTACTCAGATAATATTAGATATGATAATTGGTTTCAGTGTGCTTCCATGACCATAAATTACAAGGATAACTTGGGTCAGGTGAAGGATTTTGTTCATTTTCAATATGGCGACACTACCGAGAAAAGAATGCATATATTATAGTGGGAGAATGCAGGATTAAATGCTAGTTAAAAAGTCTTCATAACCTCTCATTTTTTTTCTATTGTGGTGGTGGGATTTCATATTACTTCAGATCCAACCCTGCAAACTAGACAGCTGTCAAGGTTTATTTTGATGTATTATTGAAATCTTTATACCCTGTCCTATATCTGACAGTCTCAAGGTGGTGAACAATAACATTAGTTTAGAACAGTTTAAAGCAATTGTTATAATTTTAAAAGTCTAAATGCATATTAAACCATTTAACAGTGAAGACAAGACAGTTTTAAAAGAGTTAAAGCAATTTACGTAATATAAACAAGTATACATATTCAAACTGGATGAAATCAGTTAGGCTCTGAAGGCCCTTCTCTTCACTCCTCCTTCTTCTGAGTGTAAAACTGCTCTTTGGATGATATTTTCTGTGTACAATATAAACAGGTGGGGTGATAGAATGCAGCCTTGCCTGAGCCCTTTGCCAATTGGGAAACATTATGTTTCTACACGATCTGTTCTGACAGTAGCCTCTTGTCCTAAGTACAGATTCCTCAACACGACTATCAAACGTAGAATCATAGAATCATAAAGTTGGAAGAGACCACAAGGGCCATCCAGTCCAACCCCCAGCCATGTAGGAACTCTCAATCAAAGCATACCCGACAGATGCCCTCTACTTAAAGACCTCCAAGGATGGAGACTCCACCACACTCTGAGGGAGAGTGTTCCACTGTCGAACAGCTCTCACTGTCAGGAAGGTACTCCTAAAGTTGAAGTGCAATCACTTTTCCTGTAGCTTGCATCCATTGTTCTGGGTCCTATTCTCTGAAGCAGCAGAAAACAAGCTTGCTCCATATCCAATATGACACCCCTTCAAATACTTAAACAGGGCTATCACATCATCTCTTAACCTTCTCTTCTCTAGGCTAAACATACCCAGCTCCCTAAGTGTCTCCTTGTAGGGCATGGTTTCCAGACCCTTTGCCATTTTGGTTGTCTTACTCTGGAGACACTCCAGCTTCTCAACATCCTTTCTGAATTGTGGTGCCCAGAACTGGTCACAGAATTCCAGGTGAGGGCTGACCAGAACAGAATAAAATGACACTATTGACTTCCCTTAATCTATACACTATACTTCTATTGATGCAGCCTAGAATTGCATTGGCCTTTTTAGCTGCCACATCACACTATTTATTCATGTTCAATTTGTGGTCTACTAGGAGTCCTAGATCCCTTTCACATGTAGTCTCATTCAGCCAGGTGTCCCCCAACCTATATCTATGCATTATTATTATTATTATTATTATTATTATTATTATTATCATTATTTGCCCTAAGTGCAGTACCTTACATTTCTCTATGTTGAAATTCATTTTGTTAACTTTGGCCCTGCTTTCTAATCTAAGGTCATTTTGAATTTTTCATTCTGGCCTATGGGGTATTAGCTACTCCTCCTAATTTGGCGTCATCTGCAAATTTGATAAGCATGCCCTCTATTCCTTCATCTAAGTCATTGATAATGATGTTGAATAGCACTGGGCTGACGGCAGAACCCTGTGGCACCCCACTAGTCACAAAGCGTTTTTACAAAGAACAGATTGTTTCAGCTTTCTCTCTCCCTCTCTCTCTCTCTCTCTTTCTTTCTTTCCCTCCTAAAGTCATCCTTTAAAATGACAAACAAACTGATACTCAGACTGAAAAAATGGTATTGACATTACCACCCCAGGTTTTCATGGGTAGGCTTTGCTTGAAGAACTCATGTTGTTTTCCTAGATAGGCAGATATCCTAAGCATGCTTTTGGGCACTGTGTGGTCAGGTAAATGCAATCCATATGGAATGTTTTCTTCTATTGTTTTGTGTTTCATTCTTTCCAATGGCTATCACAGCATGTCATGCCAAAGGTTATTTTCATCTTGCCGGCTGGCAGATTCTAAAAACTATAGTTCAAAAAAGGAGAATTTGGAAGTGCAGAAAGAAATACAGAAAAGAAACAATACCTATTAAGAACTTGATTTTAATAAATTATTTTCTTTAAAAAAAATACTGGATCTTCTTTTTTAGGTTTTCTTTCAATTTTAGCTAGTCTTTCTCTAAGAAATCTTTTATTGTTGTGTCTTAGATGCATCTTTTTTCAAGTAAAGGTGTCAAGAGTTGGAGGTGGTTTGTCCTGCTGACCTTGAATTTGGAAAATTGTCCCCAATATAAATAAATAAATAAGAATTTCTATATGCCTCTCTAGCAGTATTTTTCCTTTGCAATTTTAACTGCCAACACTGCTGGATTTATTGTAGCACCCTGTAAACAAATGGCTTCATTTCTTTGAACCAGACATATCTAACCAAGGATGCAATCAAAGTTTGATAAGGCATATGAAGGTGACTATGAATCACATCACAGAACTTGTGGATTGTACAAGAGTGAACACTCTTTTTGACAATTAAAAAGTAGGCATAATGCACTCAAAATCTACAATGCTTTATTGCATGTACACATTTTTAACCAATAGTGTTCAACCAGTAATGGGGTTTGGGATCAAAGCAATGACACAAAGGCTGGAAATGACTATACTTGCAAAAATGGTATGTAATGGGTCCTGGCATAGAATCTGATTGTTGTATTTAATATATGATCAGGTGTGCTCAGAATCAAGCCCTCCACATAGGATACAAATGTTTAGTGGAATTCCAATCTCATACATCTCCTTGGAGAAAATCCTGAAATACATCTGAATTTATCACAACTATCATATCAGGTTCCTTCTCTATACAATTGATACACACACACACAAATAATCCAAATATTAACTTTTTCAAATCTTTCAGTTTGTGAATTTTAATTTTAGATCTAGAAAGAACAGAATAGCTTTGTTTCCTGTGTGTTCCTATTAACTACACACTCTGCAAAAGCTGGCATTGTAGTAGATTACAGTATATTATTGCACCGCCTGGTGGTTTGATAGAAACTGCAGATTACTCCTTAGCCTTTGGCCTTGCAGACGTTTTGAACTTCAGCTCTAAAAGCTCCAGCCAACATATCTAATGGTAAGGATCCATGACAGCTTTGGTCCAAAAGTCAGAAAGACAATGAATTCAGGGCTGGAACAATCCAAAGATGGATTGAGGGCGTGGCAAACATGCCACAGCCCCAATCCACCTTGAACCTGGCCAAAAAAGAAGTGAATAAGATTCCCTCCTTTTTCAGCTGGGGAAAACCAGTTTTGCTGACCCTCCTGTGGCCCCGTGGCGACTTCGTGATGTTCTGGCAGCATGCAGCATGTAAACGCCATATCACTAGAGCATCATGAAGCCACCTATGTCTGCGCAGCCGGGTGGCTTCGAGCCAGCCTCCTGGTGTCATTGGGACAAGCGGCTTCTAAACACCATGCACCTATGATGGCAGGAATTTAAACTGGTTCTTTTGCACATGGGAGTTCCAATTCTTTCTCTCTCACACACACACATTTGAAGGAGCAGCAAATGGGAACACAATGTCGATTCCATTTGGACCACTCAGAAGGGAAGTTTTATGTGCTGAGGGGTGGGACATACCCATCCAACAGGTCTTGGCTTCCCTGCAAAGCACATTGTGGAGTGAAGAAGCCTGCTCCATAAATGTAGTTGGTATGCCCTCCCCTGCCTCCATTTACCTTAAGGTTAGCAACTGAAAGTATTCAGATTCAAATTTCCCATGCCTTGGAGAGCAGTCCCTTTAAAGCACAGCCCAACTTTTTTTCTCTTCTGCTGGTGAATGTATCCCCTTTACTTCATCTACACCACTGATGGCTGATTCTCAGGGCACTTGAAAATTGGGGGGGGGGGTGTTTTCTTAGGATCATGATGAGATAGTAGATTTAAAAAAAATTGACAGCTTATATGCCCTGTTGCTTTTGCATGGTTTCCACTGCTGGTTTGGGGGTTTTGCCACTGTTCTCTGTGTTGTTTGCCTTCATTTCCAACTTATGGTGACCCTAGAGCCACCCTATCATGGGGTTTTCTTGGCAAGGTTTTTTCAGAGGAGGTTTGTCATTGCCATCCTCTCAGGCTGAGATAGTGAGACTCCCCACAAAGTGAACCTATCACTGGGTTTTGTCGGCAAGGTTTCTTCATAGGGGCTTGCCAAGTCCATCCTCCAAGGCTGACAGAGGGGGAGATCCCTTCTGGGTGAAGCTATCATGGGCTTTTCCCTGGCAAGGGTTATTCAGAGGGGCTTGCCACTGTCATCCTCTGAGGTGATGAAGGGCATGGCATCAATTTACAAACCAGTAGTCATTATTACAGTTTGAACACTTTACAATTCCTCTATACTATACAACATGGGAATACAGTTTACTGTTGAACTAGACTGAAAAAATTTCACTCAAATAGTGTGATTTAGATGCACATCATTTGATTGACTTTAAAAAAAACAAAACCCAAGAATGTACAAAGTGGTGGCTGCATTTTAAATCAATACAAATGGCAATGTGAACATCAACAGGGTTAAATTGCCACAGAGAGATTCAATTGCGGTAAACATAGTGGAAACTTTGATTCAGTATTGCATCATGGAATCTCCCCGGATCTACTCAGTACAAAAACATGAGTGTGAATGGGCCCTAGGTATGAGTGTTTTTTCAGTATTTGGAATAATAGAATTTTAGGTGCTGAAGGAAAATTTCATTTGGAGAACATACTTCTTGTTGTAGGAAGGGTAATGTTCTCATACCAAAATAAAATATTCTCATTCAGGAGAATACTTAGGTCATAAAGAAAGGGGAAATGTTTCAAGACATTTCTTATGAAGAAGTGGAATGTGTTTGGTGTCTGTGTGTGTTGGCTAGCAAAGGAAGATTGCAGTATAAGAATGACCAGTACACCTGTCATTCTTACCATCTTCCTTTCCTACCATCTTCCTTTGATAGCTAACACACACACACACCACTTCTTCAAAAGAAACATCTTGAAATATTTTCCTTCTCTTTGTGACACAAATTATTTACCATATCTTTGCATGGGAATATATTATTTGGTTACATTGTTAATGAAAGAACAATGCTTTAACCTTAATATGTCTACAATCATCTTTGGCCTACAGCTTCTGAAGAAAAAAGGGATGTGGAGAATCAGAGACAAAGAATAAAATAATCTGAACTCAGGTACCAGCAAACTAGACACTAAGTACTGGAAAAGACAAAAGACCTGTGTTGGCTGCTCAAAGTGAATGAACTGGACATCTGGGTTTTTAAACCCTGCCAGACCTAAAGGAGCATTACTGTACAAAAGTACTAAAACGATAAAGACTAAAAGAGGGGAGCATTTTTAAAGGCTTTAAAAGTGGGCAATTGTTCATCCAAGAACCTGATCATGTTATGATCACTTTTTTTTCACATTTAGGTATGAAAATATTATGACAGTAAAGAAATCTTTCACAATTTATTGACATATCATCTGTGAGTCAAGGGCCATTTTAAGTTCTAAAAATAGCTCTGCTGACCTTCTGCACCCAGACTTGAACTGGAGAACTTGCCAACAATTGCAGGTACAACTTTCCTCAGAAATTACATCAATCCAGCAGATATTAAATGCCTCTACTCATCTGCATTACCTCATCTTCTGACCATTATCTCTGCTGTTATGACTGATTCTCCTTGACCTTCATTGGTTATATATGGCACAGTTTTGTGCCTTACAGAACCTTTCCAAGATCACTTCTTCCTCTGCTTTTATGGGAACTGCTCTCAGATTGAAACTCAAATTTTAGCTCAGCTCAGCCAGTGATGATCTAAATCCTATTACTGGTCATGAATAGATAATGATTCAATGGGTCTACTCCATTTGGGATTAACCCAGTGTTCCATCCAATATTTGTTGTACCCAGTTACTAAGTGAAGTGCACTTTTGCTCACAAGTAGTTTGGATGTTACTCAAGTTGTAAAATAATTTGTATCTCTTTACAGAAATGTAATGTGGTATGAAGTGTCAGGAGTGTGTATGAAGGGTGACTGACACGTGTAAAATGTCTAGTAGAGAGTGTGTATTTGCATATGGGCTGAGACTGGTTGAGATATTGAGAAGAAGGAGATGCCCTTTTAAAATGGTACATTCTGAGTCAGCTTAAGAGAAATACAGATACAAACTGGATTTTGATGAGAAAATATGGAAGTTGAGAGACTTTCAATGGGTGAGGAAAAACTGTATTTTTGTGTTTGATACTTTGATTTGTAGTTTAATATTGTTATATTATATAACAGTAGCAACATGATGAATTGGAAGGTGTCAATGAGTTGAATGGTGTATACCATCATAAACTTACAATTAGTAGGATAATGTTTTTTTGTTAATTGTACCATACCCCTTGGTCATGCCAACAGATATGTAGTTGATTACAGCCTAGAAGTTACAGGCTGTACACATTGGTAAAAATAGGTAGAGAGATCTTGTAGCACCTTTGAGACTAAGGGCCAAAACAGTCTGGCAGCTTCATCCAGCTTCAGGAATCCTGAGGTGTGGTGTTTACACGTGCCATACCCCCAACTCACCCAGAAGTCATACTGGAGATTGCACACCAGGTGGCTTCCAGGTGACTTGGGGTGTGGTGTTTTGATGCCACACACCCTCAAGCCATATTGAAGGCTTGATGAATAATCCACATTGACCTCAATGGGGCTTAATCCCAAGTATATTTACAGAAATGATTTTATACTCCCTAATCTTTTTTGTCTCCAAGGTGTATCTGTTTCCCTTCAAGTTGTTCCACTGAAGTAAGTGGAAATATTCACAAAGAGGTGACAGTGAAAAACAGGTGAAAGACTGCTCTTCAATTTTTTGGATTTTTGAAAAAGATAAACTAGCTTGAGTAAAACAAAGCAAGAGATTCAGCCCCATTTCACCACTAACGAATTAAATACGAAACCAACAAATATTTTTGCAAATAGGCTTCATTTAGCTGTCATTTTGTAGAAAACTTCACTCACCCTAAATGAATTGTCACACTTGGTGTAGAATGAAACACGTTTTTTGATATGTTTCAAAACAAATCAATAAATTCCATACAATATCAGCTGTTCTGCTCCATTACTTTAATAAGGCTTCATTAGTGAATAATTCCTTTTCAGTGGATGAGCTACTGTCCAGTGCTTGATAAAAGGCTCAGAGAAAAGCACATCCCATCAGGTAACTCAGCAAAACATAATTTATTTATTGTTTATAATGCCTTGCCAGTGTCTTGAACATCCTATTTTAAAATACACCTTATTATTTTCTGCATTAATAAAATTGTTTGGAAACTGTTTCAAGGCATGTGGCTTACCAATATTAAAGTCTCTCCTCTATGTATACAAAAATATAAATAAAATTTCACTTAAGTAACCATGTGTCCCCTCCTCTACAGTTTAACTGACATGGCTCCATCCTACATAATCCTAGGATCTGTAATTTTGTAAGGCACCAGAACTCTTTGGCTGGGAAGGCTAAAGAGCTTGTAAAACTATAAATCCTAGCATTCCATAGGACAATGCTATAGCACTTAAAGTAGTGTCAAACTACATTATTTCTACAGTGTAGGTGCACCCTGGGACTATCTTTGCCAATAAGGGTAAAGCTGGAGTGTACATGCATCTATTTAAAGTAAGCTAATTTCTGGTTTATTCCTCCTCTTCCTGATCATGCAAGAGTTGCTGATGAGGAGGAAAAAAGTTTAAGACTTTGTGTTGACTTATTTCTGTTCATGCACATCTTATTAATTCATTGCTTAGTGCTCAGGTGGACAAATTGTGGCTCATGGGCCACATGTGCTCCCCAGATCTGTTTTATGGCTGTAGGCATTATATATTGCCCCAGGTGCTGCCCAGTGTCTTCAAGGGTAAACAAGGGTATTTTCATCATATTTATCTCCCCAGGTCATTTTAGACCCAGGAAAGGCCTTCTTTTAAAACAAGAAGTAAACAGAAAGTGTCTCCAGGTTATAAAAAATGTTTGCCTAGGGAGCAAAATGTGGCAAAATGACAAAAACTTCCTAAAGGGCTGGGGGGGCATTTTTGGTGGGTGCGGTGTAGGGATATGGCCCTCCAAGACCTTGTGGGATGTACCATCGTTTTTGGCCCTTCACCATTGTGTATGGATAGCTGGGCTGGGTCCCATACAGCCTGCACCATCCCTCTTCCTCATGCTGAGCAGCATAGGGAAAGGTGATAGCCTCTTTCTGGAACTACTGCTGCCATTTCATCACAGACAGGAACTTTGTGTAAAATCTGCCCAGTGCACTGCCACTTCTGCTGAGGACAAACACAGGTGTCCAGACAGGTGAACAATAAGGAGTCTGGATGCTCATTTCTCTACTCAACCCTGCAATCAATGAGGATTGTTGATTAAGTGGCAGGGCACCCCATTCTGGCCTCAGCAGAAGTGACCATGCCAGAGAAGCTCTTACAGGGAGCTACTTGGCTGGTGAGGCTGCAGCAGTGGTGAAAGTTCCAGGGGCAAGGGGACAGTCTGGTGGGACCAATGCAGTGTCAGTCCAGCTGGCTCATGTGAACAATAACACAGAATTGCACCAGATTCAACCTGGTGCATGTGGTCACCATCGTGGTTGGTCTGGGATCACTCCGGAATATAATGTTTTGGACTGGCCCCAGAATAAGTGACTAGTGTAGACGTACCCTGTGCCTTGAGACCTGCAGTGGGGTGGGGAAGTGTCTCCCTGTCATAACAACACCCATGGGGCTTTGTAGCTGCTGAAGGGGGAAAGAGCTATGCTGTCAGCATGTAACAGTACACTGCTTACCAACCAGGATTTCAGGCTTAGTGTTTCATTAATACAGCTTCCCAACATGCGTACTGATGGTCTGATATTTAAACAGAGGTTTTCTAAATTGCAATACTGTTTGCTATGTTCATTGTATTGCACTGGCTTTCAGCAGTATAAAATAAACTATGTATTCCCAGTTCCCCAGACAGGTCAAATTCATTTGCCCTGGATTAATATCCATTACAAATTCAGTTCTTGTTATATACTTTATGTTTGTACCTTTGAATCTTCTGTTGTACTTCCTCAGGGACGTAGTTTCTGGTCATTCATAGAGAATTACAGCATAACCCTTGCTACATGACCATATTCACAAGCTCTTGTCCTTTCAAATGAGGACAAAACCTTTTGTCAACTTTTATATGTAGGTAAATCATGTTGAAATCAATGGAACATACATCTGGCTAAGAGTCAACAGGATTTGCATGTTCTGCTAAATATTGTTTCAATTCATTTTGAGAGCAAATCTTCTAGATGGAAATGCAACATTCTCAAAATGCCTGAAACCTCCAAAGTGATTTTTAATTAAACCACGTCAATTAGTTTATTTTTTGTGGTAAATTTGATTTCTCACTGAAGAGAAATCAAATTTACACTTGAGACCACTGCCTGGTTGATGGCATATAAATATTGGCTTAAAATTCATTATAGACCAAATAGATCTAGTTTAATTTGGTTTCTCTTATCTGATAATTATTATACTAATTGGTCAAAAGCCTTTGAAGACAATCTAAAATTAAAGGGTTTAAATCTGGACTCTTTACTCCTTTTGACGGAGCACGAGTGCTTCAAGACAATTAAGGATTGTTTTCTGAGTTGGGAACATAAGGAAATTTATTCTACCTCTCCCAGAGTATGCTCCCCTTTTGTATTTGGCATTCCCCCCTGTTGTGGTGAGATACCAAAATATTTTCAATCGTTGTCCCTTCAGGCTGCGAGGAAAGCCTTCCTTTTTGCAAGGCTGAACATCCATCCGTCATGTGTTACTAAGGGGAGATATATGAAAATTCCTTTTGTTAATCGTCTTTGTATATGTGAGGCAGTTCCAGATACCCTCCAACATATTGTTTTTCTTTGCCCATTATATCAAAAACCGAGAAAGAATTTGATAAAGAAACTAATGGAAATGAACTACTGTGTAATGGATATAACTTTAGTGCATTTATTGGAGGATTGCAATGAGCAGATTACACGAGTGATGGCAAATTTTCTAATGGAGGCAACAAAAATCTGGTATAAATTGAACAACTGTAGTCCATAGAATTACATGTTACACGGACGGAATTTTAAAGTATTTATGTTAATGATTTTAGTTTAAAATTTTAACTTGTATGATGTTTTTTTTTTTTTTTTTTATTTGAGATGCCTAATAAAGGTTATGGTATGGTATGGTATGGTATGGATTTCTCACTGATAGATAAAAAAATTAAGACAATAACTTGGTGTATTGATTTTCAAGTTAATGGCTTCACTATTATTCTTTCTTTTTTATTAGAGATCAGATAAAAATGTTGTTATTTAATTGGTGGACAACCTAAATGATCTGTGAATTAGATCTAAATGGTATTTGTTTATTTGTTTGCTTTTTTTGGTAGAGATAGCTGATTTTTAAAAACTACTCATGTTTTGTAGAAGAGCAGGACCTCTACTGGTTGCAAAAGATCACTGTGCTCTGACAAGATAATTTTCCTCCACCATAAAATATATAGCAGTCTTCTGTCTGTACAATATTGCATGCTTTATCTGAAAAAGATAAATATTCTTATATAGAAAGCAGCATACAAAAACACATTTTTAATATATCTGACTGAGTAAAGTTTAAAATGCAAAAGCTAAAGTTTAAAATATTCTATAAATCAGAAACATTCAGCAGTAGGATACATCCCAGATACAAATAGAATTGTTCAGATTTCCTATCAGAAAATGCTCCTTCACTGAAAGATAATAAATCCCTCTAGAAAGACCAGTGAAATTCTCTCCATTTTGGCAGGTTGATTTTATTTTAACTGAAAAGTTTGTAACATGGAAATTTATATAGACATTAATATGTTAAGGAAAGTGCAACATGGGACATACAGTAGTAGAAATAAAACATGTATGTGAAAGTCACAATGACTAAGCAAGAGCAATTAAGAAGCTACACAGGTGAAAAAGTCTTGAATGTCAAGGACAGAATTATAGAATGTACAATTGGAAACACCTGATATTCATTAAGTGTACAAGGTAAAATGATGAAATTCTTAAGTATGGGTTGAACTATGTGAACCAATCAAAATGAATGTACACACCCACTGGGTGGAAACTGACTAGTGGGTGGTGTTTAACAATGGCTATAATAATTGCTATGTTTGCCAATGTATGTTGTGGGTAGTTGTGGATAGTTGGAGTGTTTTGGAGATATTGGAGATTGTGAGGGCATTAGTATTTGTATATAGTAGAATAAAGTCGATCTTTTATATAAGACTACTGAGTTGTCTGGTGTCTTGAGTAAAGATACAAGAGCCAGCAGAATCCTGGAGAAGTTTGGAGACATCTCAGGAAGAAGAGTGAGAAGGCTTGGTGTGTTTGTCAGGGTCTTCAGCCTATTCTCTGAAACTCTGCTGCTTTGGAGAAAAGCATTAACCACTGACCAAAGCTGGTCAGCACCGCTGCTTAACAAGGTGGTGAGTTAGAGCCAGAGGTGAAGAGCTACAACTCCCATCATCCCTGACATAATATACATTAAAGGAACAAAAAAAAAACCCTTTATGGTAAAAAACAAAACAAAACAATTTTGCCTTTTTTGTTTGTTTGCTTGTTTGTTTTGTTTGTTTTGGTGGTAAAGACACAACTGTTCGTAGCAATTGGCAGAAACTCAGGGACATTGTTTCCAGCTATTCGGGTGACAATGACATAAAGTGTGTAGGTCTAATTCTATGTGAAGTTGGAAGCAAAATGTGACTGATAGATGTGGCTATTAGGCAGACCAGGCCAATAGGACCATACCTGGTTGATATCATTTGACAATGCTGGTAAGAGAGAATCTCTGCTCTAAGCCTTTCACTCTGAGAATAAGAGTTAGCATCACAGCCTGACATCCATAACTCTGGGTGGCTCTAACAACAGTGCCCCATTCATTTCATTAAAATTATGATGTAACAGGTGCTACCCAGAGCAAACTGTAGTCTTCTTGAAATGAATGGAACTAAATATTCATTGCCATGCTTACACTAATCTGGACTGAGTTCAGGTCTAGTCTATGGAGATTAGTGCACTGGCTTTTATTCCCACGCTAGGCACTGGATGAGAGAGCCTTGTTCATCTGTGGGACATCCAGGTTACTGTCCATCTTGGACAACTAACTACTTACTTTCACCGGGTGTATCCACATATATTGATATATCTCCCATGCTGTAATAACAGCCTATTCTGACCACTGATGAAGACTCTTTGTCGAAACGCGTTTGGTCCTATTTTATCAGTTTACCACTTGTAATGGGCTTTCTATGTTATCCCTCCTATTTGTGTCCTTGGAGGTGTTGAAAACCTCAGTTGTATTTGTATTTTATATGTATAACATCTCCAATATTTGATTTATTCGTTGGGATTTATAGTTCTTAAGCCTAGTACATATTGGCTACACCGGCTCTTTGACTCATTTGCCTCAGAAGCTTTTGATTTTATCTTTGGGCTTTGCACACAGACCACAGCATTTTTGTCTGTTTGCAGGATTGAATATATTTTACCTATCCTTTTCATTTTTTATCCAACTCTTCCAGTTTGTTTCCAATAAAACTATTGCTATTTTATGATCATTGCTCATTTTTTCCCCCCTAGACTTTTTTGTTCTGCAGTACTCATCATGTACCCAAACCAGGCTTCTCCCAGACCTTTTAAAGAACGGAAAAATCCCATTCTTTAAAAGGTCCAAGACAAGCCTGGTTGAGTACAGGATGAGTAGTGCCCAGGGATGGAGCTGTGTGATAGAATCCATCCATGTGCATTTACATCCCATGCTTAGCATGGGAATAAAAGCTGGTACACTAATCTCTCATGTCACTTAAGGGAATATGCCAAGGTTTCAACAAGTTATATCACTATATTCGTAACTGACTTGAGGACTTCTCATGCCATTCAAGATGGTCCTGGGTTGCTGATATGGTAAATTTTACAAAATGTGCAAGTAGCATGATTCTGAGGGAGTATGGAAGTTTAAAATTGTGTCTCTATGTTCTGTGGCAGTACTGCTGCCACCGTGACCTATTTGATACCATCAGACATAACTTCAATCTCTTCTTCACATTGTGACAGCAGCTGAAAAACATGCAACGTGTTAGACAGAAGGACAATGAAAATCTGCCAATTTACAATCATTTAATTGAATGAATGTTAGCATCCAAAAATAACAATAAACTACTTAGTTATCATGCTTACAAATGGGATTTTGAACACTTTTAGCATGTTTGTGGTGATAACCCATTCTTAAGGAAGCTATAATTATGTGATATTAACAAATGGATTCTGAATGGCACTGGTATCTACAGAATCATGAGCACTATCCTAAATGTGTCCACTCAGAAATAAAGTCCATTGTATTTGCTTATTTCTATTTAAAGGTGTAAAGGATTGTATCCTAAGTTATAAAACAGAAAGAAATGTACAGGCTAATCCTATGAATCTTAATCAGAAAAAAGTTCTACTGAGTGCAGTTCAATTAATGTTTAGTTATCTGCACCTACCGAACTTAATGGAATTTATTCCAAAATTGTAACCTTAATATTCAAATGTTATATTCCTCTTAGGTTTTCAAATAAATACCCCACAAATAGACTTTCATTTTCTGCAGGTTCCAGGTGGAAATACTCACTAAACCATGCAGTTACGTTTTGCTACTTATACTTAACTTTAATTAAAGCAATTACCATTGTTTCCAACAATGAAAAAAAATTCTATTTTAGGAGCAGATACTGCATTCCCTTTACTTTTTAATTTCCATTAAGGTGAAGCAAATCATCATTTTAATAAATTAACACACTTGTACGCTCACACAAGAGATTAGCTAAATTGAAATGGTAGTTTGTTCATGCCATATTAAAATAATAGCTAATTCTGAAGTTAGAGGTAGTGTGTGTGTGTGGGGGGGATCTGTTTCTGATTTTGCAAAGCATGTGGTTGCTTTGTTCTATGCCTGTTGCACAACAGTACAATCCCATCTATGTTAACATAGTAGTAAAGCCCAAAAGTATTCAATACACTTGAAGTGTATGTACATACTTTCAGCCAAGTATGCATCAGATCACTGCCTAAATCACATGGAAAGAGATGAGACTTTAATCACAACTGAGTTGTTGCATTGGTTTGAATTGCAAGAATAAAAAAATGTCTGTTGGTAACAAGCATTCATTAACAGATGAAAACATATGAAGGTCAAGCTTTAAAATGTTCCCCTTTCTCTTAATGCTGATAAACCAAACATGTTTCAGTCTGTGATGTTTATCACACTATGCTCTTAAAGAGCTACTATTCCAGTGTGACTCCTCTAGCAGCCTCCTGTTGCATGCTGGGATTGGCAGTTTTAAGGAGCTGAACTTCTCTGCCTGAGAATTCTAAATACCCCTCCTTAAAACTGCCAATCCCAGCATGCAACAGGAGGCAGCTAGAGGAGTCACACTGGAATAGTACCTCTTTAAGAGCTCGTCTGATAAACACCTGTCATGCACAATTAATTTAGCTTATATCCTTTCTTTCTTCCAGTATGGGGCCAAAGTGGCATATTTATCAGAATTAAATGGTTTATCAAAATTTAATGGTTTTATTTTATTTTTATTTTATTCTTTATATTTTAAGTATTGGTTAGTTTTCATCCTTTAGTTTCAGTGTGATGTGTTTATGAGTGGTTTGAGCTTGACTGTGGCCAAATATGTCTTTCTTTCATTGATTCATACAAACCTGTTCAGGAATTTGCTTGGACACACAAGGGCTAAAACTATGGAAGTGGCTGGGTGTGTTTTTTTTCAGATCTTGGTGCAATTATCATGAAGGGTCCTATGTATAACTGTGCATTAAATCTTACACCTACTGCTTTATATGGCAGATAAGATATTACACTTTTGTAAGGACTGAACCTTTATATCTTCTGCATTTCTTCGGCAGGAATCAGTCAGTCACATTTTGCTTCCAAACTTCTCCACCCCTCCTCTCAGGTTGTTTTGTATCTTTCCTAGCCTAATCTGCTGACATATCATTCCAATAAGATAAGATATACAGGTTTCTGCTTATGTAAACAATAAATCTCCTCCGTAAAAGTGATATAAGACACTGTGTACCATTGACTGTTATCAGATTACATCAGCCATCTGATTACATCACTCATTCTTTGTAATGTGGCACCTATTTAGGGTTCATTATAGGTCATTTCACTGTTTATACCATCCTACCTCAGTGATAGTTGTGTTGGAGTTATGCCTGGAATTAGATGGTGACACACACATACATTTCGTAATACACAGAATGTTCTACTTTATATTTTATACTCTATAAACCCACTATTTTCATTTTATGGGTCTTGACTGCAAGACAGTGTCTAGCCTGTATCAAGCAGGACAGCTACATTACTGCATCTACTGGGAGGCATTCGGTCCAGTTTAGCTCAGTTTTTCAGATGAATACCTAGATAGGACCAGTATTGAGTTGTTGGCGAATCTTTGATAATGCATTGTCTACAGTCCTAAGAAACTTCATGGCACTATTTGTAATTAGCTAATAGGATGATATAATTTACCATCTTCCTTACATCACTCCCAGGCTCTCCTTGTAGTAGCTGATGGGGAGAGATTCAGCAGTGACACATTGTGAGTTGTATGTGTGGACACACAACACACACATACAAATCAATATAACTGCCTGAATATTAGAACTCTTTTGGGGTGTGGATACAAGGAAAGACATTATGAGTGCCTATACTTCAAAGTTTATTATTATACTGAATATACCAGATTGTGGTACTGTGGATGCTTAGACAAGTGTACTCTCTTCCATGAGCTCTGTAACTGTTTGGACTGGGTATCAAAACATTTTAGGACATGTTTGGTTATTGTTTGAAATACATTCATTTAAGTCATTTTCCCCTGCCTAATCTCTTTTGTTTGAAAATCCTGAAACCTTGAAATGAACTCCTTCAAAATAGCACAATGAATCAGTTGAGGCAGCTGGATATAAATGCACATTGGACCATATCTAGCTATAAAATAAAGTTATGGAAATTACTTGCCACACTTGTTACATATTTTGACATTGCGACTGGACTGTTTTTAAGAAGAATTGATTAATCTGCTGATGCATCAGAGATGGTACTGTGTGTGTGCACATGCACATATGCAGTATGTGTATGGAGTGCGTGTGCTAGGGAAATGGAAAAAGGAAAATGGAGAACAGAGTACCCAATTTTGTTCTGAAGCCAAATTAGGATCCTATGATTTCCTCAAGATCCAAATCCTGGTAAGCAGGACACAGGATACAGTGAAAGATCAGCAAAACAGCCAAAGCTTTATTACATACATGCAGTTCCTTCCCCTGCACAGAGAAAAGTCTATGTCAAGAGAGGGCAAATTGACATTGAAACTCATAATAGCTTTATACTTTTAAATCATTTGTGTTAAAATTAATACCTATATAATACCATTTTAAGCTAAAATATAGAATTGTTGAGTTGGAGATATTAGTTCAAGATGTTACCTTACCAAGAAGTGACAGAGAAATGCAGTTATGCCATTGATTTGTATGAGACTTGAGGATCAACGGATTTTGTTATCCACATGGAGTCCTTGAACAAAACCCCATCGGACAACATGGGCCCACTGTACTATGAAAAAAACATGCCACCCAAATCTTAAATTATTATTATTATTATTATTATTATTATTATTATTATTATTAACCTTTATTTATAAAGCGCTGTAAATTTACACAGCGCTGTACATGCAATCTTTTTAATTGGATGTTTTCCTGCCCTCAGGCTTAGAATCTAGAAAGACACGACACAAAAGGAGAAGGGAGTGGTGGTGGGGAAGGGGCCTTTCTAGTAGGATAATACATATAAAATACATAGCAATACAGGAAATTATTCAATAAACAGACAACAAAAGAGCATCAAATAGCAAGTGACAATTATGCAATGCCTGGGAACGCTTCTCTGAACAAGATGGTCTTCAACTCTGTTTTGAAGCTGGTTAAAGAAGTGATGTCTCTTGCTCGCAGGGGAAGAAGGTTCCAGGAGTGAGGGGCAGCGAGTGAAAAGGGGTGAATCTGAGATGGGGCAGAGGAAATCCTGGGCTGGGACAGCAGACCTTGACTACCAGAACGGAGGGCCCTAGTTGGAAGGTGAGGAGAAAGAAGGTCTGATAAGTAAGGAGGGGCCAGCCCATGGAGGGCTTTAAACATCAAGAACAGGAGCTTATACTGAATGCGGAAAGGGAGGGGGAACCAGTGAAGGGATGCCAACACAGGAGAGATGTGGTCAGAGCGGTGGCCGGATGTGATAATGCGTGCAGCTGAATGCTGGACAGAAATTAAAGGACGGAGGTGAGAAAGAGGAAGCCCAGCCAGGAGGATATTACAGTAATCGAGTCGTGAGACCACTAGGGCATGAACTAGGATCTTGGCAGTAGAGGCGGAAAGATAAGGTCAGATTTTAGCAATATTGTACAAAAAGAATCTACAAGCCTTGGCTGTGGTCTGGATCTGAGGGATACATGACAGAGAAGAATCAAAGATAAAACCAAGACTGCAGGCTTGCTGGACTGGTTGAACAGAAATGTTGTCCAAAGAGACAGAAAAGGAGTGTTGAAGGACGGACTTGGGAGGAAAGACAAGAAGCTCCGTCTTGGACATGTTGAGCTTCAAACGCTGATGGCGCATCCACTGCGAGACAGCTGTGAGGCAAGACGAGACTTGCTGTTCAAGCCTTGGAGAAAGGTCAGGGGTGGAAAGATACAGCTGGGTGTTATCGGCATACAGATGGTAGGAAAAACCAAAAGAGCTAATGAGTTTACCTAAGGACAGTGTGTAGAGAGAAAACAGAAGGGGACCCAGAACAGAGCCCTGGGGAACTCCAACAGATAAGGGAACAGAGGATGAAGTCTGGCCACCTGTGACCACTGCAAAAGATCTTCCTAACAAATAATATCTAAACCAGTCAAGAACAGAGTCTGAGAACCCAAGGTCAGAAAGTATATCAACTAGAAGACAGTGATCAATGGTGTCAAAGGCTGCAGACAGATCAAGAAGGATGACAACAGAGTAGAGGCCATTATCCTTGGCCTGTAAAAGGTCATTTGAGATCTTAGTGAGAGCTGTCTCTGTGGAATGCCGTGGGCAGAAACCAGACTGAAAGGGATCAAGGATGGAGTTGGCTTCAAGAAACTCAAGACAGCGAGAATAAACAACCCATTCCAAAACCTTAGAAAGAAAGGGAAGAAGAGAAATTGGATGATAGTTAGACAAAGAGGAGGGGACAAGATAAGGTTTTTTCAGAATTGGGGAAATGAGAGCATGTTTGAAGTCCGACGGGAAGGAGCCTGTAGAGAGAGAGAGAGAGAGAGATTGAAGATATGGAGAAGCGAGGACAGAAAAGAAGGAGCTATAGAGGTTAGAAGACGAGTAGGAATTGGGTCAAGAGAGCAAGTTGCAGGTTTGGAAGAGTTCAGAAGTGTAGCGAGTTCATCCAAAGAAGCAAGGGGAAACACAGAAAATTTGTTAGGCGAGGGCAATAGAAGATTATGAGCAGAAGAAGAATCAGGAGGGACTATCTCAGAGCGAATAGTGGTAATCTTTGAGATGTAATAATTAGCAAAGTCATTAGGAGAGAATGATGAAGAGACAGGAGGAGAGGGAGGTTTAAGCAAAGTGTTGAAGGTGGAGAACAGATGCTGCGGGCGCCTCTCATTGGCAGAGATCAATGATTTGTAATAATTTTGTTTTGCCATAGAGAGGGCGCGTGAGAAGGACGAAAGAACAAATTTGAAGTGGATAAAGTCAGCCCACTGTTTGGACTTTCTCTAAACACGTTCGGCCGCTCTAGAGCAGGACCAGAGAAACTTAATGAGGGGGGTAAGCCAGGGCTGAGGCCTGGTCTTAGAGGAAGACGTGCGTACAGAGACAGGGGCAAAGCAGTCAAGAGTCGAGTTAAATAGAGACATTGCTGAGTCAGCAGAGTCCCCAAGATTTAGGAAAGAGAGAGAAGACTCCAGGATCTGACCAAGATGGTTAGAGTTAACAGATTGAAGATCACGAAAATAGTGTTGAATAGTGTGACAGGGAGGTGGGGTAAAAGTAAGAGCAAAGGAGATTAAATGATGATCAGATAGTGGAAAGTCAAGTGCCAGGTAGTCAGAAATGGCGCAGTTTGCAGCAAGAACTAGGTCAAGACAGTGACCAAGAGAATGAGTTGAAGAGTTGGAATGTGGTTGGAGGCCAAAAGAAGCTAGGAGAGAGTTGAAGCGAGATGTTGTAGGGTTAATGGAATCATCGACGTGGATATTAAAGTCACCTAGGATCAAAGTGGGGACTGAATCTGACAGGAAGAATGTCAGCCATGATTCAAAGTCTGAGAGGAACTAGTTCCAAAAGTCTCTCATCTCTAAGCAAAATTCATTCCTTTAACCACACAAAGCAGCAGGCTCATAGTACAATTTAATATTTGGAAGTCCCAGCACCCCTTTCTTTAGCATCATACAAAGTTTTGAGCTTTATTCTGGCTTTCACTGCCTACCAAAAAAGTCTTGAAATTTCTTTCTGCCCTTGTGTAAAGGGTATTACATTTCTTATGACAAGGATAATTTGAAAGTAAAATCAAAGTCTTGGCAAAACACTCACTTTTATTACAGCAATTCTCCCCCAAAAAAGATAAATTTAATTTTCTGCGTTGTCCAGGTCTCTTTTAATTTCTTTCCAGACTGCATCATAATTATTTTGAAATACTAAACTGTTGTTGTTGTTTTTAGATTGTGGCTCCCAAATAGTTAATCCCCCCTTTCCCCACTTTAAATTAAAAAGAGCAATTAACTCATTTTCCTCTTCTGTATATTTTAGCTAATGTTGATTTCAAGATTTATTATACAACAGACAGGAATGTAATACTTAATTAGTTTTAACAGTGATTTATTGTTGCAATATTTTTTCAGTTTACTGGACTGAATTCTGATTTATGGGGCTGTACAGACCGACACTCAAAGCCCTTATTGCACCACCTGGCCGCCATTATGGCACACACCATGATGATGCACACTGGGCACAGCACCCAAACGGCACTGCATGGAAGGGGCATTATGACATCATGCCGCAGCACTTATAACACCTCTTCTGGGATGCAAAAAGAAGCCCCTTTTGGGGGCTTCTTTTTGCTCCTTCCGGAGGAAGCAGCATTGTGCTGCCCGTATGTACAGCCCCTATATCAAGTTTATTTTAACTCTACAATACAAAGTTTTGCCTGTAGTATTGGCCCTAATTCCATCAAGAAATAAAGCTATATAGAGATAACATCTCCTTCTTTTTCCTTGCTCAGCCTCCTTTTCTCTTGATTACTGATTTCCAGGATAAATAAGGCTACTTCACACTTGTCACTCTACTGCATCAGAGACAATGAAAGATCCAATATAAATAACAAAGGCATAAACAATCTTGTAAGTCATTCTGTCAAACTTTCAGGATTCTCTAGACTTGACTGAGATCTTAAAATCAGAACTTGAAAAAGTTAGATTTTAGATTACAACGCGCAATTCTCTCCCCCCCCCCCCCAGCATCATGGCAACTGGTCTTGCTGGTTGAGGGATTCTGGGAGCAACAACAACAACAACAACAATAATAATAATAATAATAATAATAATAATAATAATTAACTTCCCAAGTAGTGAATGTTCATTCTAGTAAACAAGCCTTGCTAGCAATGGTCCCTATTGGTAGAGAGGAACTGCTGGACCTCTTACCCTTTCCCGCCACCACTCCCTTCTCCTTCTGTGTCATGTCTTTTTAGATTGTAAGCCCGAGGGCAGGGAACCGTCTAACTAAAAGGATTGCATGTACAGCGCTGTGTAAATTTACAGTGCTTCATAAATAAAGGTTAATAATAATAATAATAATAATAATATAGATCATTCCATCTTGTTAGAAAAAGTCATACATGGACTGGCAACATACAGAATATGGTATACACTCAACTATATATGTATGTGTATATATATATATATATATATATATATATTCCTTCAAATGTCATAAGTCTAAGTTAAAACCTGATGAGCATTTCACATGAAACAATTATAGCTGTATGATTCAGTCTTAGCTGCTTTGGCTATATCCTGTGTATTTGAAATTTGGTGAAGCACTAGACCTCTCTGGTTGAGAATTCTAAGGACTTTTTCTTGAAGTGTAAATCGCAGTAATCCACAGGAAGCTATTATCACAATTAAAGTGAAATCATAATACTATAATTGTTTAGTGTGTTTAGGGTCCGTGGAATCCTTCATGACTACTTCTCTGTGAACTGTTTAGGGTTCCAGGCTCCTGGTGTGTGTGTGTGTATGGTGTAATTATATGCCACCTAATAACCAAAGTCCTCATGGAAGTGTACATCAACAATTTAAAACAAATGCTAAAATATTAAAATATATATATATAAATTCCAAAGTGCAAACCTTGATTTTGTCATTTTATATAAGGGTCACCATTTTACTATGCCACTGTATACAATGGGACTTGATTTTGGTATTTGCAGAGGTCCTGGAACCAAATCCCAGCAGATACCAAAGGCCCACTGTAAAATTAAAAGATAAAACACAAAGCACTGCTTTTTTGTAGTGGATTCATGTGTGTATGTTTGTGTTCATGCACATTAATATATCAAACTGTCAGAAAGCACACACAAAAAAAGGAACTTTACTCAAGACTTAATTCAACAGAAACAGGACTAAGGTGTTTTCTATGTAATGTCTGTGTTTGATTTTTAAGGGTGGCTGGAGGCCATTCAATATACCTGAAAATGTCAAAAGAACAAATCCAGGCCCTGTTCACCTACAAGCAGGGATTCAAACTGAAAATTTGCTTCTGTGTCACATGAAGGATCGGGGTTACATTCCCTGCTTGTGAAAAGTCCTGAATGTTGGAAAATATTGGAAAGAGGATGCAGAGAGTGAAATGGTGTGGGAAAAGCAGTGCAAGCCAAATATGACACTGAGAAAAAAGGATATGTTTTGTAGGCGCCAATCTTAATTCAATTAAGGATGAAGAGTGGAAAGAGAAGCAAGGGAAGAAACATTTTATTTTTCTTTCATCTTCTCCTTGGGGCTGCGCTGAGGAGCAGGTCCCTCATTTGCTCACTAGGATGTAAATGGGACAGGGAGCATTACATGGGGAGCCATCCAATGAGAGCACAAGGTGAATGGTAAGGCTGACAGAAAAATAAGAAAGGCTATTTGTTGATAGGTTTATTCATGCTGGGAATAGAGGAAAATGCATGAAAATGCAAAAAACACTATTTTATAATGACTTGAATTCAGCTGAGGGAAATTAGTGGCTCTCAATACCATTTGAGACCAGATTTGTATGAGCCAGTGTGGCATGAATAGGGTGAGATCTAAGCAAAATATTGCACATTAGATCTGGATTATTTTGCTGGTGTGGATTCAGCCACAGTTGCTAGGCATTCTGTGTGTGTGTGTAAGACTTCCTACATTTAATATGATGAAGAATGCTTTCTATTAGGCCATTCAGGGCCACATGAAGTTTAACATTACTTCTCTGACTTTAACATTACCTGTAACCCATCACTCTTGGGCATGGATAGGCAATTGCAGAATGAGTATGAGCCATCTTTCACCCACATATACACACCCAGTGAGCTGTATAAGCACAAGTGACAAGACTGAAAGTGATGCCATGTCACTTCCAGTTATTTTCAGCCTATTTTCATAGGCTTGGAATTTGGGATGGGGGTGAAACTGCTGCAAAATATAGTTTGGGCTCATTCTCAGCAATTTGAGGGGCAAAAAAAAAATGCCTGTAAAATCATTAAATGGTAGGGGAATTTGGAGCTTATGGGGATTTCAGGGACTACACTCTGGGCCCCTGTGGGCCACATGCTGCCTTTGGACTGCATTTTGCCTATCTTGCTCTTTGAGAATGTAAGGTGATAAAAATGTTTACTTTTAAAAAATATATACATAAATTTATTTATTTACTTAAATTATGTATTAGCTGGCATTGGTGATTTATGGCCTCAGCAGAAGGGTGTTCATGCACCCCATGCTTGGTCCCCGAGCAACAACTAATAACTGAAATATTACTGTAAAATTTTGCTTATATATTTTTATTTGTTTAATGCTTCTGTGAGACATTTGGGGGAATTTTTAGCCATTTTATATTTTAGGTGACTTCTAAAAACAAAATAAAAGTAGTTTAAAGTAATTCTTTAATAATGTGCTGTTGATACACAACTTTTTAAACAACAAGTTATGCTAATGAATTCCTTTTGAAAAAGAGTGATGATTAAAAAAAACCTTCTTCTAACTCTGGAAGGGACAGACCGATCTGTCCACGTATCAACCCATGAGTAAAAAGCAGGCAAGCAAAAATGTTTTACAGGCAGGCTTTTGGTAGTTAATTTATAAGAGTATTAAAGTTATCCTTAGTTTTCCACGATTAAGGATGCTGGATCAGAGTTTTAACAGAAACAGAAATTTATAAAAATGCACTGCTTTGGAGCAAAGTATTTTAAATCCATAAGATTAAGCAAAAATACATTACAATCCACATTAAGTTCCAAACTTGTTTACAACAACTATTTTATCACAGTTGTTCCAATCAGCCCTTTGATCCTCCTGACTTTATGGGCGAAAGAGTCTTAAATCCAACTGTTTTCTCAGTTGTGCACTACTGACCAGTCTTTAAATCTCATTTCTAATCTTCTAATTCTGCTCAATCACTGCCAAGTAGCTTGGAGTTTTTTGGGGAGAGGGGGCACTGAGGAAGCATTATCCATTTTAATCATGACTATTTGCAGAAAATAAATGACTAAACATTTAATTCCTGATAACACACAATATACATATCTAATACAGTAATACAAAGAAATACCAGGAATGTCAAAACAAGGGAAGAAATTTATATGGTTCAGAGGATTACATTTAAAAGTGGCTGGGAAGTAAGTCTTAAAAACAAACAAACAAACAAAAAACTCACCATAATAATAATACATTTTATTTATAGACCGCTATTCCGCAATTATCATAGCGGTGTACAGTACAAAAATGCAATACAATACAATACAATACAATCTCTCTCCCTCAAGATGGTGGCTGAAGGGAGGGCTTTTCTTCTTCCAGGCAGGCCTGGTGGTGCTAACCTGCCTCTCTCTCCTTCTATTTATATAGAATAAAATATTATCTATTCATTTATAGGATTTATCCAATATGATTATTTATATCCAATATGGTTATATATATCATTCAAACATACACACACACACACACACATCCAATATCTAGAGCCACAATCCTGGACATATATTGCTGTTATTTCTTTTATTATACTATCCAAGCAAAATATAAATTGCCAGTTGATGAAATAACAGGAACTCAACCGTATAACAGATGCCTTAGTAAGTGTAACATTTCCACTGAGATGTGAGTACATTTTTGGTTCCATGGGAAAGTCAAAGTATTCCTATGACAACTCAAAAACTGTCATTGAATTTCAATGACTCAGTTTTTGTTGCTCTTTGTTAGTTTGAAAAGAAACTCTAGTCATTTACTACCCAACCGCAGAATAATGAGACCAAACACTGAACTGGGATAAAACAGGGCCATTTATTGATCTATTTATTAAATTATTACTGGAACTACAACTAATTTCTAACAACAGCCAAGTGTGGGAGAAGCTGTGTCTTTCCCCAGACCACCTCTGCAGCTTATCTGGACAATAACACCTGAGCCCTCAATGGCAACCTAAAAGTGGTGTTATTCACTGACCAGCCCACATCAGGAAGTCTAAACAGAAAGTCCTCATTCCAGTCCACAAAGATTAAAGATGGGGTTTATTTTTCATGCCAGACCTAAGGGCAATTTCATTTGGCCAATCCCAGGTCACAAGGCCTAAAGCAGTGGTTCCAGAAATGTCCCTCCACCCAAATGGTGTTCAAGGTGCTCACCGAAATATAATCCAAATATTTATGCTAAAGTTAAGTAATTATACAAACCCAATTAGAATTCTAACTTTTAAGCCAAAATAGATATTAACATGACTCCAACTGAGCCAATTTCCCATATACAGCTGGAATCAGAATGGGGTAGGCGAAAAACCCATGGAAAAGGGCAAAATTCCAATCCAGCCACTAGACAACCAAGAAAACTTCATACTATACCAGTGGTGGGTGGGTGGGTTGAGTTATTCTTTTCAACAAGGCAATGGGAACGTTTGGCAAGCCTTGCCTCAGACCATGCCCCCAAAGCCTCACGCCCTGGCATTGCTGTCACGGCATACTTTTTAATGTCTCTGCCTCATCCCAAAGGAGGGCAGCAAACAGCCCATGCCCACTCCAACTCTTCTGTCGTGGGGGGGGGGGGTAGCCATTCTGTGCCATCAGATTTTCTGCTCAAATATACTGCTAATACTCTCCTTTCTTTTCATAGTCTTAGTATAGATGTTACCCAAAATACTGGGGGTCCTTAGAAGGCACTTACAAATTAATATGTTGTAGGGGAATTTTAATAACTCTCAAATAAAATTATATCTTGGCTGGGGCAATGGCAGCCTTGACATCGCAAACCTATATATAATGGTTCCAAATCACCCAGAAACTCCAGAGGCAATTCTAAATCAGCTATATAATTTTATTAATGGGATAAGCAACATACACACATAAGCATACATAGGCTAACAAAACAAAGGTAGGAGAAGGTGAATAGTGAAATGCCTTGGTAATGGTGATATGTTATCGATTTGTGAAGTTTGATTCCAATAATTGGAGATCCAGAACAGAAATGGACTCAATAGCTGCCTTGGCATATGGCATCGGCCAGCTTATTGAGGTACCTAGTGAAACCAACAGAATGGATGTCTGATTTCAAACTAGAACAAGGGGCTATTATGTGGACACTTATATTTATACCCCAAAATATTTATACCTGGGGGCAGAAATCAAGGACTGAATGGATTTACTCTCTGTTAAATGGTTTTCCAGGAAGGAAGAGTGGATGGGAGTTGCAGTAAATATGTTGATGATTGTTTAGCATATTTTAGATAAAAGGCTGAAATCGACAGCAAATATTTGGAGATTGGTGTGACCATCTAGAGAACACATTGTCTAAGGAAAAGGCAAACTCCAGCCCTTGCATGAGTGATGAGTGTCCCCTGTCTGTGTAAGCGCCATCATCTCTTTGGCCAGATTCCCTCCATAGATCAAAGGGATTATGCATCTGAGAAAGACGACTGACATCTATGAAAGCTTCTGCTGCCAACTTCTTTCTTTCAGTTAGTCTCAAAAGTGCTACAAGATCTCTTTACACACCAGGGGGCCAGTCACACTTACATTTTTTTGGATGGAGAGATTTGTATCTGTGAATTGATTCACTGTTCCCACTATGTTTTAAAGCAGTGAATTTCTCTGTGGCATGTAAATCTGGTCTGAAGTTCCCATTGGCCACTGTTCTGGATTAAAATGGAGGTGCCTTCATTTCCTGAACAGTGGCTGCATGATCCAAATCAATCCAATAGCTTACTCACACTATCAGAGATGCAGATCACTGAGGTTCTAAAAAAAATCTCTAAGGGATCTGGTGCCAAATGCACCAGTTTAAATGGGCTTTTCAGTTCCACACACACACACCCCACACAAACTGCACTGAGTACAAGTGCAAGTCTGAATGACAGGAAAATAACCCGGTTTCCAAACTGGATTATTTCATAGTATGAATGCGACCCAAGAAAAACTGCACCTAATATTTGGAACGACTTTGGGACTGTGATGTGATAAGGAGAGCTGCAGGAGGTTCGTTGTGGAAAGCTGGAAATCAGCCAAATGTCATTTAGACTGTATCCACGCTGCAGAATAAATCCAGTTTTACACCACTTTAACAGCCATGGCTCAGTTCTATGGAATTGTGGGATCTGTAGCTTTGTGAGACATTTAGCCTTCTGTATCAGAGAGTTCTGGCACGACAACAAACAACAAATTCCACAATTCCATAGCACTGAACCATGGCAGTTAAAGTGGTGTCAAGCTGGATTATTTCTTCAGTGCGGGTGCCCACTCAGTGTGTATGGAAAGCCCAAAGCTGTATCACTAGTGAAAAAGTAAAATAAAGAGACATAACGTTGTGTCATGATACATTAAATGCCTCTTTTTGGCCACCAGAGGGCTTCCTTTGGCCAAAAATTAAATAAACACTGCACAAGCTAACAGGTTATATGATTGTTCAGCCAGTGAACACATAGTTGGATAAATACTGTACACCTTTTATATTCTAAAACATTTGGCTAAAAGTTCTAAATCCTAGAATCAGAATAGCCCTTCTTAGATAAATATTACCAACAAAACAAAATTATAAATAGAAATGTGTAAAATGGGTTAATGGCTCTAGAAAAATTGAATGAATTGTATTAGCCCAAGGAATTAGACACATCAGATTTTGTACCTTGTACCAGATATTCTCTTTTTGGTTAAAATGCATATTCACCACTAGAAGAAGAAACATACTGTTCTAAATAGCCATAACAGGTAATCATTCCAGACCCTCCTGCCCAGCCCCATCAGGTTGTAACAGAAGTCTAATCAAATCTGCATCAAAGACTAGCCAAGGAAGCAAACCTGACAGTTATAGAATTTTGAGCATCACTTTGCTTGCAATGGAAATTAATGCAATGGACATGGTGTATTGGTTTAAGCCTTGGACTAGGACTCTGCAGACCATGGCTCAAATCCCAGCTCAGCCATGTAAACCCACTGCATAATCTTGACCAAGTCACAGTCTCTCAACCTCAGAGGATGGCAATGGCAAACTGCCTCTGAAGAAACTTGCCAAGAAAACCACAGGTCATTACGTTGGGGTTAAAATTAAAATACAAGAGAAGGAAATCTTGGTAGTGGGTGTTTATTCCCCTACAAGTAATCAAACAACATTCTATAAAAAACTAAAAATGAAAATAGCAGAACAACAAATTGCCAATGTCTTGATGGCTGGAGACTGGAACGGTGTAATTAAACCAACTTGAGACAGGAAATCTCCCCCCCCCAAAAAAAAAAAAAAAACAAGGGAAACTTCCAAGTTCTTTTTTCAGTTTATATGATCAATTTGACTTTGAAGACGTGTGGACCAAACTATATGATCAAGCACCAGGATATACATTCTTCTCGGAACAATATAACTCCGCATCCCGTATTGACATGTTTCTAATCACTAATAATTTAGAGAAAATGTTGGATAACATGAGTATACTTCCAAAAATAGAATCGGATCATAAACCGATACTACTAGAATTAAAAACAAAAAGAAACAATTACAATTGGAGATTAAATGATAACATCCTAACAGACGATATTTTTTTAGAAGAATTAAAGGCTCAAATAAAACTGTTTTTTCAAGACAACTATAATTTGGAGACAAAAAATAAAGTAATATGGGACACTTCTAAAGCTTTTGTTCGGGGTCTCTTAATAAAACGAGGAGCATATTTGAAAAAATTAAGGAATGAGAAACAACTAAAAATAGAGGAGAAAATACAGCAAAAAGAACAAGAACTAATGCAAAACCCAACTTCAAAGAAAATAATGACACAACTGGAAGTTTTACAGAAACAATTAAAAACTGGCCTAACAAGAGAAGTGGGGAAAAACATGAAAATAGCTAAACAAAAAAGGTTTGAAAACACTAACAAAAACGGAAAATGGTTGGCGCAGAAGTTGAAGCAAAATCGGAAAAGAAATCAAATAGAAAAGATATGTGTGAATAAGGAAGTTATAACAACACAAGAAGCTATAAAACAAGAATTTGTACATTTTTATGCAAATCTATACGGGAAAACTCCAACCCCAGAAGGAAGGAAAACCTTATAAGAGAAAACATTAGCAGACAAAAATGGGAAGAAATACCGAAACAAGCACAGGATAGACTAAATGAAGAATTCACAGAAGATGAGATAAGGAAAGCAATAAAAAATCTGAAATTAAATAAATCTCCAGGCCCGGATGGGTTTACTGCAATTTACTATAAAAATTAGTAGATGTATTAATAACCCCTCTAAGGAACATGCTGAATAAGATTGACATGGAAGGCATCCCTGACTCCTGGACTGTAAATGATATAACACTAATCCCAAAAGAAGACAAAGACAACACCTCTGTAGAGAATTACAGACCAATCTCTCTGCTCAACATAGACTACAAAATCTATGCATATATTCTGGCGGAACGACTGAAAAAAGTGTTAGTATGCCAAATAGATCAAGACCAATCCGGTTTTCTGCCCGCAAGACATTTAAAGCAAAATATTAGAACTGTGCTAAATCTAATTGAATTCTTTGAAAAGAACATCCAAAGGAAGCTTGGTATGATCTTCATTGATGCATACAAGGCTTTCGATAGCTTAAACTGGGACTATATGTTAAGAACTATACAAAATCTCGGAGTTGGACAGAGATACTTCAGTTGGATAAAAAGCATATATACCAGTCAAACAGCGAGACTAATAGTTAATGGAGAGTGAAGTCAACAATTTAATATTCAAAGAGGAACAAGACAGGGATGCCCGCTATCTCCCCTATTGTTTATAATTGTAATGGAAGACTTAAATAACAGAATTAGGAAAGACCCAGAAATCTTAGGTGTGAAAATTAAGAAATTTGAGTTCAAACTAAAAGCATACGCAGATGACCTAGTGGTATTCTTAGAAAACCCAAATTCGTGTATACATAAAGTAATAGAGGTTATTGAGAACTTCGGATTAGTTTCCGGACTTAAAATAAATGTGCAAAAATCTGTAATAATAACAAAAAACTTATCACCCAAAGAGGAGAGTGAATTACAGACCACTACAAATTGTAAGGTTGTAAAAAAAACTAAATATCTAGGAATCTGGATATCAAATAGGAATATTGTTATTTTTGAAAATAACTATAACCATATCTGGAAAAAATAAGACAAGACCTCCAGAAATGGTCTAAACTAAATCTCTCCTTCTCTGGAAGAATCGCCGCCATCAAAATGTCTGTCTTACCCAAGTTTAACTATTTATTTACTAATATTCCAATAATCTCCAACTTGAAAAAATTAGAAGAATGGAACAAGGAAATAAGGAAATTCGTATGGGCAGGAAAAAAACCCCGTGTTAAGTGGAAAACACTAATAGATCTTAATATG
Source organism: Sceloporus undulatus (assembly GCF_019175285.1). NCBI lineage: Eukaryota > Metazoa > Chordata > Lepidosauria > Squamata > Phrynosomatidae > Sceloporus > Sceloporus undulatus. Next base: position 200,449,468 of record NC_056525.1, on the reverse strand, counting down.
AACGGAGGATTCGACCTGCCAGACTTACAGTTATATTTTGAAGCAAATTGTCTCACTTGGGTAAGGGATTGGGTAAATTTGACAGATGAAAAACTGGTCGCCATAGAAGGCTTCAATAACCGCTATGGATGGCATGCCTATTTATGGTATGACAAACACAAAGTCAACAGGGAGTTTGAACATCATTTTGTGCGAAAAGCGATTTTAACAGTGTGGCTTAAGGTAAAACATCTTTTTTATGTGAAAATACCAGGATGGGTTTCACCCCACAAGGCTTTTTGTAATAGAACCCAGATCTCTGGCTGGCTGAGATATGAAGATCTACTCTTAAAAGACAACTTGAATAATTATAAGTTTAAAAAATTAGAGGACATTAAGAATATGGATATCCAAAAGCATTGGTTTCTCTACCAACAATTAAGGGAAAGATTTAAAAATGACTTATTAATGGAAAAATTTGAAATCAAAAATACTGAACTGGATAACGTTTTACAAAAAGAACGAAAGAAATTAACATCTAAATTTTACAAAGTTCTACTACAAAGGAAGGTGGAAGAAAATGTAATAAAAGATTCTATTATACAGTGGGCCAGAGACCTGGGGAAGACAATCGAATTGAAAAGCTGGCAGTATGCCAGAGAAAAAACACAAAAGTTCACTGCATGTCAAAATCTACAAGAAAACTATAAAAAAATGGAATCAAGATGGCACCTGACTCCAGCCAGACTTGCAAAAATTCACAAAGACAGCAGTAGTCAGTGTTGGAAATGTGCTAATACAAAAGGTTCCTGGTTTCACGTATGGTGGGAATGTCCCAAGGTAAAGAAATACTGGAGCCAAATTCATGCATGTATAACTAAAAGTCTCGGGATAAATTTTGATTTTACCCCAGAAATTTATTTGCTGAACATGACTAATAGAATCCCTTGGGAAACAGAGAAAAGACACTGGCGTAAAATCTTATATATGGTTTCAGCAGGAAGGTTATTACTGGCACAATATTGGAAAAATAATGAAACACCATCAATAGATGAGTGGCTACTGAAGATATATGACATGATGGAAATGGACAGATTAACTAGAATTATTCAGGGAATAGATGAAGAAGAAGTGGAAAGGGAATGGGAGTCACTGAAAAATTTCTGTGAAGACAGATGGAAAGGCAGGTAAATCAATGTAAATATAACAGCACTACTAAGCAACCTTATTTTACATATAGAAAATAGGGTGATATAAAATAAGTAAGCAAATGTTTAGACTGGAGTAATTGAAGAAATATAAAGTGCTATAAGGAAACTTTAATATGGAGAGTAATAAATACATAGGCAAATGTTGTACAATAGGAAGTTTATTTGTCGTCAAGATTTTTGAAGATACAGGAACATCATATGTAATGGTTCGGAGTGGAGATGTTTGAAGCTTCTGATTTGTTTGAGTTGATTGTGCTGAATGATGTATATCTTTGTATTTTATGCAATAAAATTATTTAAAAAAAAGAAAAGAAAAGAAAACCACGTCGCCTTAGGGTCACCGTAAGCTGTAAATCACTTGAAGACACACAACAACAATAATCCTGAGGTTACTCCAATCCCTGTTGTCCCCTGTCTTGGGGACTGGAATATATATTGAGCATTTCCAATCTGTGGACCATTGTTTTGTTTTCCATATTTATTGGCAGAGTTTAGTTAAACTAGAATAGATTAAAGCAGCTCTATTGGTTTTTCATCTGTTGCTGGTGATTTATTTCCATGAGTGCTCTGAGTACAGCTTCTACTTAACTTTCTATAACTGGAGGCTCATCTTCATATCATTCTTACTTGAATGAACATGTCACCCTTTCATCTCTTTCATATAGTTCTTTTGTGTATTGTTTCCATCATCTTTTTATTTTTACTTCATTGTGCAATGTGTTCCCTTAATGGTCATAAAACATTTCCAGACTTGGTTTAAATTTCTATTTTGATTTCTCAGATCAGACTGTATTTTGGCATCATGGTTGGTTTAATATTAATCTTTAGCATTACTCTAATATATATGGTCTTATTTTAGCAGAAAGGCTGGAGCTTCTCCATCTTGAGCTTCCTAATTTCTTTTTTTTTTTTTCCATATTGGCTATCACGTGATATCCATATATACAGTTGCTTCTTGGGTAGTTTGAAGAATATGTTGCAGTGAACAAACTACAGTGGTGCCTCGGGTTATGAAATTAATTCGTAACGCGGCCGCTTTCGTAACCCGAAAAGCCTTTGTAAGCCGAATTGCCATAGGCGCTAATGGGGAAAAGCCGCGATTCCGTGCGAAAAAGCCGAAAAAAGCACCAAAAGTTTTTTCGTAACCCGAAAAAACATTCGTAACCCGAAACAATAATTCCCTATGGGATTTTTTCGTATCCCGAAAATTTCGTAACCTGGGTATTTCGTATCCCGAGGTACCACTGTATTGGCCTTGCAAAATTCAGTCTCCTGCTTTCTTTCTTGATTATAGGCCAAGTTTTCCTCTAATCTTTGTTTCTACACTGTTTTCTACTTTTATATTTCTATTGCCTATACTTATCAAGACGCCCTATTTTGGTATGTGATCTGTTTCCTCTTGGAATCCAGTACAGAATCTTTCAATATCTTCTTCTGCCTCTGTAGTTGGCACATAGACTTGAATTAGGTTATATTGGTGGGATTTCCCTTAAGTCTTATTGATATTATTTGGTTAAATTTTGCATTTTATCCCTTGACTTGTTTTTCTACAACACTTCTCTCTATTAATGCTACCCCATTTTTTCTTTGATTCTCATTTCCTGAGAAAAAGACTGTGTATTCTTTGACTCAAAATGTCCCATTCCTCAAAATATCCCATTGTATTGCAATGTTTATACATTCCATTTCTTGATTTACTATATCTAGCTCCCCTTGATTCATGCTTCCCATATTCCATGACCCTATAATAGGTGTTGTGCAGCAATGGACTTTTCTTTTACCTGTCAGTATGTCAACAGCTGGAAGTCTTTTCGGCTTGAATCCACTTGCATCATTAGTCACAATGCTACTCATAGTTGTCCTCTGCTGTACCTCAGTAGCTCATTAAGTGCCTTCCAATATGAGAGTTTCATCTTCTGGCACTATCTTATGATTCATTTTGGATTGTTTCATCATAGGGTTTTCTTGATAAAGGATATTAAAAGGGTTGCCATGTGTCCTCCTGCAGCTATCTGCATAGTCTCTTGCCTCACAGGAGCATGCAATCCCACCACTGCAGGAAAGTGATGACATTGGCAGGCATTAAACTAATTTATGTTCTGACCTAGGGTTTTTTGGTGCTTCCTTGTTTGTTTTTTTGAATTTTTGGTGACATCACTAATTGCTCTTAGTCTAGTTACTCAGCAGGTTCAGGAAGGCATCTAATTCATAGGGATGTCATAAGTTAAAACTGACTTGACAGCATATAAAAGAACAACCAAAATTGCTCAGACAGCTAAAGCAGTAGTCCTAAATATCCATAGGGACCGCTCTGAACATCATGAGAGTGGCATAACACACAGCTGTATCCCATGGCTCTCCAGTAGCATTAAGCAGCAAGATGACATTGGGAAAGCTCATGACATGATTACGGCTTATGCCATTTTTATCCATTCAGCTTGAAGAGGATCAACACGGTGTGAGAAATAATATTGTTGCTTTCAGATCACTTGTCTAACAACATGGGAGCAGAGAGCCAGGGAAGCTAACATGGAGTGGCACCCACATCATTCCCCATAATATAATAACTAGCTCCCAATTATATGTAAGCCCAGTTGAAAGCAGTGACATTATGGTACACATGGCTGAATCATATGGCAAGTATTTCTGGGTCAAAGTGTGTGAGTGAGAAAGAAAGTCTGTATCAGAGGGTGGGAGATCATTTACTTTTATGTATAGTTTGCATCGCTTTATCTGGGTTTGCGACCAGATGGCCAGGGAGTTACATCTGATGTTAGGGACTGGACTGGCTGTATACTGTTTAACTGAAGATAATTAAAAACTGGTTGTTATCACAGTTGAATGGCCTTGACTGTACAAATTGATGTGTTCTCTGAAAGAATAATTAGACTGCAATTACCTTGGGCTACAGCTTCTTTGCTGGAAGAATAAAACAAACAATGAATACAGAAAAAAAAAACAATTTATGGTCCTCATCTTTGGGACAAATGAAGGAGGTACATCAAGACATGATGTGTCTTGAAAGCAGGGAGAAATCTAAATGTAATATTCAGTTTTTCATGTTCTTCGAATCCTCAGGATTTTAGAATACCACTAAATTTTGAAACAGTATTTAAAATCAGAATCAGGAAACACTATTATTGTTATTATTATTATTATTATTATTATTATTATTATTATTATTATTATTAAAAAGTCTAACTGAAGTGTTCTAGTTGTAGGGCAAGAAAAATGTGGTCCTCTGTTCACTTCATAATTGTTACATTATAAGAAGAAGTGAAGGAAAGATCTTAACATACAAAAGGGCTCTGAAGTGCTCAATATACTTTAAATGTATTATTTACTTGTAATGTTTTTAGCAACCCCATGAGACAAGTCCGTATTATCCAAAAGGATTACTGCCAGGTGGTTACGCTTACATATACCAGGCTGCAAAGTGAATGTGAAAGAGAATTACTAAAATCATTGAATTAGTTGCTGGCACAAGTGAGATTTGAACTCCTAACAAGCTTTTTCTCCCCTCACCCAACCTCAGTATGTTTATTTAAAGCCACTTGTCATGGTCTCATTAGGTAACTGTTTTCTGTATGTAGCATAATTCTCCACTTTTCCCTTTTCAGTATATCCATGATCAAAGTCTTGATGGGCCTTTACTGCAGAGTTGATTAGATTTCTTATCTGTTCTTTCTTATTTGCTCTCTCATAGCCAAAGCATAGACACACTTTTTAAAAACACAGCGCTATTTCCATTGCTAGTCCCAATGAGAAGAGATCCTGAGTCAATGATAAGAAATGATTCCCCATTTCTTATTATTCAATGGCTGTATTATAATTGTGACTAAATTTATATTTAAGTTGTATACTAAGAAAGGAAATGAGCACTATAGGTTTTATGTAATAATCCTGGGGGGGGGGGGGGGATATTTTAATTTGACCTGTGGAAAGTTATTTATCTTCATATAGGCTGCCTGTGTTGCACAGTGAACAATTCAGTGTCACTTATAATTTGCCAGTAGGCTGAAATAATTTCTGACAGCTCATGAGGAAAAATCAAACTACGCATTAAAAGGAGGCAGAACATTCCAATGCTTACTTGCTAGGGATGTAATTCTTCACTTGGGGACTGCCCACATGGGCCAAAAAGCCCGTTCCCCCCCCCCTAGCCTTACCCTGTCCTCTTTGGATGATGCAGGCCAGAACCCCAGGGTAGCCAGATCCTGGCAGACTGACATGGCTCCGGTGGATTTGGCCTGATCCATGGGTAAACAGCCCTTAAGTAGTGTAAAAATGACTCCAGGAATTGCTATTGGGTTTCCCAGAAACTCCAGAGCAAATCCCAACTATCTAAAAAGTCTCCTTTGCACTTCTTACTTTGCTGTCCCACCATTCCTACTGGAAAGCCCTCTGTCACCACATCTGATGTGGAAATAGGGCAGCTGATCATGTGGATGCAGCCAGGTACCCCGTTTCTGTGTCAAATGAAGCAACAGTGGGTTCCTCAGTGGGAGCGAGCACAGAAAGGTAAAGAGCATGCACAAGTAGTGGATCCCTAGGCTGGAGTGGTTGAACACCTAGGCCATGATAACGTGAGTTCAGCTCTGCTTTCCTGACTCATTTGTTCAGGGCCTAAGTTTCTTCTCAAAGATAGCAATGAGTAATTTCAATAATTTTCTTCCTTTTGCAAAAAAGTCTTCAAAACCCACACATTTTTCTAAAGCTATTTGCAATTTGGGATTTATTTAGCACAAAATTTTCACATGGCTGTTTCCCACAGAAGACAGCATATTTGGAACAGGAAACAAGATTTTCATGTGAAAAATTATATTTCAATTCAGAAATATTAATTCATCTACAGAAAATGCTGTTTTATGTGCAGTAAATGCTGTTTTCTATGCAAATCAACCATGTGCAAGTTTTATGCAGAATAAGCCCCCAATTTTAGCACTTTATGTGGATTTTTTTTTCTGTGGAATTAATATTTCTGTTGAAATACTATTTTCCCTGCAGAAAATGCTGTTTCTTGTGCAATATATATATAGTATTTTCTGCACAAAACAACCACGGGCAAATTTTGTGCCAAATAATCCTGAACCTAAAAGATTTTTTTGTCAGTACAGGACCATTTTTTACTATTTTAAAATGTTTTTCCATCCCTATTACTTGCTGATATAATAGTTAGTTAGCTAGTTAATTGGTTATTTATATCCAACCATTTCTTACAAAGAACCTAGGACAGCTAATGACTTACATAAAGCACAATATAACATACAAATACTAGTATATGATTTGAACATGATCATACATATATTGTACAAGGAAAAATCAGACTTAATTAGGAATTATGTAATAGAGTACTAATGAGAAACCACAACACGTCACTGAAGGATATAATTACTTTTAAGGGAGGCTTTTTGGAAGGTTATGGGAAAGCAAGCAATAAAGAAGCTGCTTTGATCCACTAACATCAGTAATTCTCTGAGCCCTGGTTAGTTCATTTTAGCCTCAGGCTGGTTTTGGAAAAGCATTTATTGTGCTTATCAAGATTAAAGGATGGCTTATTATGCATCTAATTAATGCTAATTATAGTCATCAAAGAAAATTGTCTCATTGGATTTCCAGTTTCCTATCTCTTATTTGTACTTTGTTAAGTTTCATTAATAATCATGAAATACTTTGGAGACACCTAATAAAGCTGGAGGTGGGGTGTATGTATGAATAACCACAGTGCTGACCATGCCTATTTATAATGCCATTATTGTTTGCAAGGGACTTATTTCAGTTTTTAGAAAGAGCAAAGAAAGCTTTTTAGACTATACAGTAATGTTGTGTTTATTAAATGAACAGCTCTCATTATGGACACTCATGTGCTCCTAAACGCTTCCTGGAATTATGATGCTACAATAACTAGGGCTGGCCTTACTTTTAGCCTTACATGTACTTCTGAATCTAGTTTGCTTTCAGATGATACAGGATCTATCCCATTGTCAGTGTAGAAGCAAGGGTTAGAGGCCAGCCTAGTTCACATCTGTACACAGAATGGATGGAGGCACCATCTTTTCCTTTGTTTTTGGCAGCAAGATATGTTGGCCAATAAACACACAAAAACCAGCTGCTCAGACAACTTCGTCATCTCTTTCAATTTATGGCCTTTTGACATTTCTTGGACCTGAAACTGTTGGGAGAAGTCATCTGGAGTCTGATGTCTCCTGTATGCTGATAACACCCAACTCTATCTCTGATTTCCATCTGATTTCAAGAAAGCTGTCTAAATACTCAACCAATATCTGTTGTCAGTAATGAACTGGATGAAGACAAAACAGATTGAAACTTAATCCAGACAAGACCAAGGTGCTTCAGGTCAGTAAAAAGGCAGAACAGGGAATGGAGATTACACCTGTCCTGGATGGTGTTATTCCTACCCTGAAATTTCAGGTTCTCAGCTTGGGTTTACTCCTGGACTCAGCCTTGAGTCTAGATGCCCAGGTTTTAGTAGTGGCACAGTTAAAACTGGTGCATCAGCTGTGCCCATTCCTTCAGAAGCCAGATCTGGCTATGGTAACACATACTTAGACTACATCCCAGTTGAACTATTGTAACACACTTTTTGTGGTGCTGCCTTTGGAAGCTGGTCAGAAATTTCAGCAAGTCCAAAATGCTGTGGCCTGAATCCTCACTGGGGCCAGTCACAGGAAACATATAACTCCCTTGTTAAAACAACTTCACTGTCCACCTGTTGATTTCTGGGCACAATTCAAAGTGTTGGTCATGACCAATAACTCCCTATATGGATCTAGGTTCAGAATATCTGAAAGACAATACAACCTTTCCAGTCTTAAGATCCACAGGGGAGCTTAGTCCCACTGCCACCTCACCATGTTTGGTGAATAGATGGGAGATAGCATTCTCAGTGGCAACTCCTACTTTTTAGCTGTGTGCCTAATTTTTCACATTTAAAACATAACATATATGCAATTAAATGAATATAAATACACGTATTTATTGATTATATATATATATACACACAGTCATACACACACACACACACACACACACACAACAAACCAGTATATGTAGAATGCACCCATACACACATATATACTCATACATATACAGTATGTATATGTGTTGATAGTCTGATTTCATTTTAATGCTAACCTTTTATATGTTATAACTGTATGGTATTTGTTTTAATTTGTAAACCTCTTGAGTCATGGATTTACAGAAAAAGTGGGGAAATCCTATGTTCCATTGAAAAGTGCATAAACAATATATACGATGGTAGTATTTAAAGATATAGCTATATTAATCTGGAAAATCAGTATGCAAGGAGATCTTGCAGCACCTTTGAGGTTGAAGTTGGTAGCATAAGCTTTCATAGATAGACTTGAGCCTACTTTGTCTAAATCCATTTGAGGAAATAAGTCTACAAAAGCTCATGCTATCAACTTCTATCTTTCAGTTAGTTTCAAAGGTGCTGCAAGATCCCTTTACATACCAATGTACATGAGGTTCCAGCTTCAGTCTCTGTAATGTACATCAACCACAAATGAGACAGTGAGACACAAGAGTCAATAGGTTCTTAAATTTCTATACTCTGTTTATTTCTGCTGTTTTAAATACAGTCGCCCCTCCATTTTTGTGGGGAATCCATTCTGTCCCCCCCCCCCCCACGCACACAAAAACAGAAATCCACCAATATTCAAGCCCTATTGGATTGAATGGCTGTGTGCCGCATTTTAAGCCCCTCCATTTGCCCCTCGCGAGTAAGTGAGGGGCACAGATTTGAAGTCTGCACAAATGGAGGGATGACTGTACTGGCGTTCCCACCAAAACAGTCTTAAAGGTAAAGGTAAAGATTTCTGCTTTGACAGAATTGTCAAGTTGTGTCTGACTGTATGGGCCGGTGCACATCTCTTTTACTAAGCCGAGGGTGCCAGCATTGTCAAAGACAATTCCAGGGTCATGTGGCCAGCATGGCTACACGGAATACTGTTACCTTCCCACTGAAGTGGTATCTATTTACTTACTTGCACTTTTACATGATTTCAAACTGCTAGGTGGGCAGAAGCTGGAACTAGTGATGGCAGCTCACATGTGGCACTTGGGCCTCGAACTGCCAATCTGCCAATCTTGTGATCATCAGAAACTGTCTTAGGAGGAAGTTAAAAAAAACTTTTATACAAAAACAAATATAAATGATAAACTCCACCCATTTCTTACTCTTACACTATAAGATTTGCAATGGTATAGTGGTTGAAACAGCTTCACGATGGGAAAGCAAAAGGATGGCATGATGGTATCATAATTTGGGGTTGTGACAGTGTGATCATCCAGCTTGAGGTAAAGCTTTCATGATAATTTTTGTTCTTTTAGGTAATTTAAATGTTTTCTGCCTCTTGAGATTCATGGTAATATCAAGTACTTCAGCAGCTGTCAGAATCCTGTGCTTGATTTCTCAAATGAAACATTGTCATAACAAATGTTTAAAACATGGCATATCAATGCTTCTGGAACAGCTGTTGGATATATTATTTTTTTCTTTATCAATTGAATTTCTATTCCTCAGAGTTACAAACTACAGTATGTTAAGCAGTTATTTCTTCTTTACTAATGTTGCTAATATCAGAAGATTTAAACCATAAACTAAGGACATTTAGTACTAGCCAAGAAAAAAGGTATTTTGGTACAAATATGCCATATTATATTTAAAAAGCAGCCTAACATCTGCTATAAGAAGTAGCACCAATGTATCTAATGATGTCTTGCTAGAGAACCTTTTCTACCAAATTGGTACAAAATAATCCTCTCCCCTTGGAGTATTTTGTTTCCACCTTGCCCAGAAAAACAAGGCAAATGAATGTTTTCTTTTGTTCTCAAAAATAGACATTTACAATCCTAGAAAACAAAGACGGTACATAATTCTTGAGGAGAAATTAGATAGTAAGGAAGCAAACAATGCAATGCAATATAGTTAATTATATTAAGTACACTTTAAAAAGAAAAAGAAAGAACACTTACCTTTTAGTCAAATTCACTATGAGTTTGGAAGGATGCTTAAATGGTGATGATGTAGATTAAGGAAGGATATGGTTTCTAGCAGTTTTGTCTATTGGTATTGGTAGCCTTTAGACGGCTTTCATTTTTGTCTGATTTTTTTTCCTAGGCCACACTGTACTTCACTTGTCTTAAACAGAGTCAGAACATTGGTCCATGTAGTCCTGTACTATCTACATGAGTATAAGTAACTTGGTGCCCTCTAGAAATTCTGGACTACAATTTCATTATTCCAAGGGCTGAAAATTGCCATTCAATATTTGCCCAACCTTGCTTTAGACTGCAGGCCCACCATCACCACCATCTTTTAGGGTGGAAATGAAAGCTACCCATAGCAGACAAGGGGCCTAAATACCCCGAAGACATTTCCCAGCTGATCTTGGAAGGTTAGCAAGGTTAGCACTTGTTATTACTTGGACAGGAGACCACCAATGAATACCAAGTGTTGTAGTCTATGTTTCAGAGGAAGCTAATGGTAAACCACCTCTTAGTATTCCTTTCTTAGGAAATTTCTATGACGTTCATGTGGTCACTATACAAGTAACTTGAAAGCACATGCACACCATGTTCCTCTTGGGCTGGTTTCACTGTCCCTTCCCACCATATCATTTAGTATGGTAAATTAGTGAAATCCTACATGCAGGCAGTCATCATGGCAGTCTCCATAGTAGACCGTCCCTAAATAGAGGGAAGTGTAGCTGTACTGAGCCATCTCTTTTTATGTGTTATACGGAGTGGTGATAAGTGCAGCAAAGAATTCATTCTATGCTGCACGTATCGCGTCCGCGGAGTCGCGTCCGGCAGAGCTCTTCAGGGTAGTGAGGGAGCTTACTCAGCTGCCCTCCTCCTTGAACTCTGTTTTGGAACCATCCAAAGCCTACTGTGACGAGTTTAACAACTTCTTCGCGGATAAAACCTCTCGGATAAAGGCTGATCTTGATGACAGTATTTCTTCAGGATCCAGAGTAGAGGTCTCCAGAGCCTCCGTGGACTCGATTGTACTGGATCATTTTGAGTCTGTGAGTACTGAGGAAGTGGACAAGATCCTTCGAAGTGTTAGGAAGACAACATGCTCTCTCGATCCCTGTCCCTCTTGGCTAGCGGCTTGGGGGGGGGGGCGGCTGTAACTATTATGTTACGCCACATAATTAATTCATCTTTTAGGGAAGGGCGTTTTCCATCCAGCTTGAAATTGGCCATTGTAAAACTGCTGTTAAAAAAGCCCTCCCTATAACCCATGATTCATAATAATTATTGGCCTGTTTCACTGCTGCCTTTTTTGGGGAAGGTGATCGAGAGGGCGGTTGCCATTCAGCTTCAATCGATCTTGGATGATATGGATTTTCTAGACCCATTTCAAACTGGCTTCCGGGCAGGTTATGGAGTTGAGACTGCCATGGTTGCCTTGGTCGATGATCTCCGTCTGGGCATGGACAGGGGTAGCGTGTCCCTGTTAGTGCTCTTAGACATCTCAGAGGTTTTCGATACCATTGACCATGGTATCCTTCTGGAACGCCTGAGGGAGTTGGGTATCGAGGGCACTGCGCTCCAGTGGTTCCGTTCCTACCTCTCAGGTAGATTCCAGATGGTGCAGCTGGGGGACGTGGGCTCCGATAGGAGGGCACTTACATCTGGTGTCGCTCAAGGAGCCATTCTGTCCCCCATGCTATTTAACATTTACATGAAACTGCTGGGAGAGATCATCCGGAGACATGGGGCGCGGTGTTATCAGTAGGCTGATGACACCCAAATATATTTCTCTGTGTCTCCGACTGATGCAGTGACCAGGGATGGCATCTCTCCTCTAGATGCCTGTCTGGAGTCAGTAATGGGCTGGATGAGGGAAAACAGACTCAGCTTGAATCCAGAGAAAACGGAAGTACTCGTGATAGGTTCTCCTGGCCCAGGGAAGGAAATTTGTCCACCTGTCCTGAACGGGGTCACGCTCCCCCTGAAGGACTCTATTCACAGTCTGGGGGTGCTTCTGGACTCGTCGCTCCACCTGACATCTCAGGTGGATGCGACAGTCAGGAGCACTTGTTATCAGCTTCGGCTGATACGCCAGCTGCGACCCTACCTGGGCCGGGGGACCTCGAAACGGTGGTACATGCTCTGGTGACATCTCGGTTGGGTTTCTGTAATGCGCTTTACATGGGGCAACCCTTGTACCAAACCTGAAAGCTTCAATTGGTGCAGAATATGGCAGCTAGACTGGTCACTGGATGCTCCAGGACCAGTCATATAATACCTGTTTTAATAATAATAATAATAATAATAATAATAATAATAATAATAATAATAATATTTATTTGTATACCGCCCTGTGGCGAACCAATCCGGGCGGTTGACAACAGTGAATTATAACAGAGTAAAATATAAAATTAAAAACATTATAATCCCTCCCCTCCTTATAAAAGTATTAAAAAACTATGACAGATTAAAAACACAATATCAAAACATAAAGTATAGTTAAAACAAACTAAAAACCCTGGTGTCCCTCTGGAGATCCTCAACCATCACTGAAGATGGGGCCACGAGAGGAAAGAGGGGATCAGGGAGCCCAGGCCGGGATGGTTAATCTGGAAAGGCCTGCCGGAAGAGATCCGTCTTGACAGCTTTTTTAAAGCTGTCTAATGATGTCAACTGACGGATCTCATTCGGCAGGTCGTTCCAGAGTTTGGGGGCGACAGCAGAAAATGCCCTCTGGGAGGTCGCCGCAAGCCTAGATTTTAGAGGCTGCAGTAAGTTCCTCCCAGAGGACCGGAGAGCGCGGGGAGGATTATACGGGAGGAGGCGGTCCCTGAGATAGCTTGGACCCAGGCCATTTAGGGCTTTAAAGGTAATAACCAACACCTTGTACTGGGCCCGGAAGCTAATAGGCAGCCAGTGGAGGGACCTCAGAACCGGAGTAATGTGGTCCCTCCTAGATGTACCGGAAATAAGCCTGGCTGCCATATTTTGTACCAGCTGAAGCTTCCGAGCCAAGCACAAGGGTAGCCCCAAGTAGAGTGCATTACAGAAGTCCAGGCGTGAGGTTACCAGTGCGTGCACAACAGTTTCGAGGTCCCTTACTTCCAGAAAAGGGCGCAGCTGGCGTATCAGCCGAAGCTGATAGCAGGCGCTCCTGACCGTCGCATTTACCTGATTTGTCATCAGGAGCGATGAGTCGAGGAGCACCCCCAGACTGCGAACACAGTCACTGGAGGAGAGTGTGACCCCATCCAGGACTGGAGGTTGCAACCCAATTCTTGGTTTCGGGGCCGCTACCGTCAGCACCTCCATCTTATCTGGATTCAGTTTCAATCTGTTTTTCCTCATCCAGCCCATTACCGCTTGAAGACATTCATTGAGAGAAGAGATGCCATTGGAATTCGTGGCCGACGAACGAGACATGGAGAAATAGATTTGGGTGTCATCAGCGTACTGATAACACCCAGCACCATAACTCCGTATTATCTCACCCAGCGGCTTCATATAGATGTTGAATAACATCGGGGACAAAATAGCCCCCTGAGGAACCCCACAAGTGAGGTTCCTCTTACTGGAGCTACAGTCCCCGAGCAGCACCCTCTGGGACCGACCCGAGAGGAAGGACCGGAACCACTGCAAAGCAGTGCCCCCGATACCTAACCCCCTCAGGCGGTCCAAGAGGATGCCGTGATCTATAGTATCGAAAGCCGCTGAGAGGTCTAGGAGCACCAACAGGGTCACATTCCCCCTGTCGATGCTCAGACGCAGATCGTCGGTCAAGGCAACCATGGCGGTCTCAACCCCAAAGCCTGTCCTAAAGCCGGTTTGAAATGGGTCTAGATAATCGGCTTCATCCAAGACAGCTTGGAGCTGAAGAGCAACCGCCCTCTCAACCACCTTGCTCAAAAATGGCAGCAGTGACACAGGCCTATAATTTCTCATATCCAGGGGGTCCAGGGAAGGTTTCTTCAGAAGCGGCCTAACAGCCGCTTCCTTTAGACAAGATGGAACATGTCCTTCCCTAAAGGACGCATTGATGATATCCGTGAGGAGTCTCATCAATGCATCCCCCCCCCCTGAACGGCCAGCCATGATGGGCAAGGGTCGAGAGGGCAGGTTGTCTTCCTCAACTTACCAAGCAGCTTGTCCACGTCCTCGGTACTCACAGATTGCCACGGATCCAGTATAACTACATCGGCGGAGTCACTGGACGCCTCGCCTGTCGACTCTGTTTCAATGGTGGCTTCTAAGTCTGCTCTTATCTGAGAGATTTTGTCTGCAAAGAAGTTGTTAAATGCGTCACAGCAGGCCGTCGTCGGGTTAAGTAAGGGATTTGGTGCAGGGGGCACCTGCGTCATCTCCCTCACCACCTTAAACAGCTCTGCTGGACGAGACTCTGCAGACGCAATACGTGCAGAGGAGAAGGCTCTCTTCGTTGCACGTATTGCCTCCCGATAGGAACGAAGAAAGTTCCTATGGCGAGTTCTGTCGGATAAGAGTCGAGTCTTCCGCCATCTGCGCTCTAGCCGTCGTCCAAACCGCTTCATCTTCCTCAGCTCTGGTGTGAACCAGGGCCTCCGATTTGGGGCGGGATGGCAAGGGCGCTTGGGAGCGATCGTGTCGATAGCCCTGGTAAGATCGGTGTTCCAGGTATTGACCAGAGCATCGACAGGATCCCTGGCATTCCCAACCATTAAACCCTCTAAGGCTTTCTGGAATCCAGTTGGCTCCATCAGCCTTCGAGGGCGGACCATTCTAATGGGTCCGCCACCCCCGGAGGAGCAGAAATTGGCTCTGAGTTCTGTCTTGACCAGGAAATGATCCGTCCATGACAATGCGGAGGTGCTTACCACCTCCGCCCATGGATATGCCTGTTCGGTACAGAACACCGCATCGAGTGTATGACCCGCACAATGTGTAGGCCCGTTGACCAATTGGGATAGGCCCATGTTTGTCATGGTATCCATGAACTCCCGAGCCGCGCCTGTTAAGCTGGTCTCGAGCGGGATGTTGAAGTCCCCCAAAACTAAGAGTCTGGGGGTCTCCAACACCAGCTCAGAGACCAGCTGTGTCAGCTCGGTCAGGGAGTCTGCCAGACAACGGGGTGGCCGGTAGTCTAGCAGAATCCCCAATATATCCCTGGTCTTCAGGCTAAGGTACATACACTCGAAATGGATTGTATTCCGGACAGGTATCCTGGTCAAGGTTAAGGTGTTCTTATGAACCAGAGCCACTCCGCCCCCCCGCCCACTTCCCCTCACCTGCTCACTGACAGAGTACCCGGCTGGGAGGGCCTGTGTCCATATAGCAGCACTGTCCTCCCCCAGCCAGGTCTCTGTGAAGCAAGCCAGGTCGGCATCCTCATCTATATTGGCTGCCCATTCGCTTCCGGGCGCAATACAAGGTGTTGGTTATCACCTATAAAGCCCTAAATGGCTTGGGCCCAGGGTACTTGGAGGACCGCCTCTCCCCATATAATCCGCCCCGCGCTCTCAGGTCGGCCGGGAAGCATCTGTTGAGGGTTCCAGATATGAAATACTCTGTGACTGCACAGAGGGCTTTTTCCCGCTCAGCCCTGCAGCTTTGGAACTCTCTTCCCGATGAGCTCCGCTCGGTTACCTCCCTTGACTTATTTAGGAAGAGGTTAAAAACCTTCCTCTTCCAACAGGCTCATAGATATTACCACGTTTCATTTCCAACCAATAAGCACATGATTTTCAAAATTCCATTATTGGGGACAATGATATTGTATTGGCTGTGGTGCATTTGGTGGTTCTCTTTCTCTGTTCAGATTCAAACAGATTGGATTATTATTTCCATTCATGGTAGTCCTTAAAATGTACTACATTTAATGTACTACATTGATTCTTATGTGGTAATATGACAAGGAGTGTTTTTACTTTGCCACAGGGGGGAGGCATTGCTTCACTTTTAAAACCTGTATCCCACTGAAGCTAGAGATTTCTATGCACTGTGCATTATAGAAGTTCAAGGGTGAAACTTCAGATAGTATTACTATTACATGCTGCCTTTCTTATATTTCTCAATCTTCTCCATTTCACCGTCTTAGTCTCTGTCTTGGATCTATACCTGTAAGCAGGATTTTGTTACCCATCACTGTTGCCTGAACAGTTTGGGAAGCAGGATCTTAATAGTGTTACCCAGAAAGGAAGAATTAACTGTTTAAATGAAGGCTGTGCTCAACACAACGTAGTATTGTAGCCTGCTAGCTGC
Source organism: Sceloporus undulatus (assembly GCF_019175285.1). Taxonomy (NCBI): domain Eukaryota; kingdom Metazoa; phylum Chordata; class Lepidosauria; order Squamata; family Phrynosomatidae; genus Sceloporus; species Sceloporus undulatus. The sequence goes on along the minus strand of NC_056525.1, from coordinate 200,433,020 downwards.
AACATCCCTATTGCTCAGTAGTAGCTGTCTTCCATTCAAGTGTGCAGTGAATCAGGGCTTGGTTTTCTTCCACGATACTTAAAGGTGTTGAAATAAAATGGGATCAGAAGCTTGTATAGCTCCTCTGAAGGCTGGAATAAAACACAAAACAGATTTGTTGAACCCCGAATGTGGAAGCCACCAGCCACCACATGTGTTCCTATATACTCATAGCCAGAAGAAACAGGAACCAAACATACACATTCTCCTTGATGGGACACATGGAACTTTATTGCACAGTGTTATGATAACGTTCCGGGAACCTAATGAGAATGGAATGCAGCAAACTTTACCGCACAGCATGGTTCCCGTTGAGTTCCCATCCCGTGCTCAAAGTGTTCCAACAGTATTCAAGGGTGAAAACAATAAGAAACAGTTCTCAGCCAGCTGGAACGTTTCCATACCGGTTCAGGAGAAGTTATCCGTTCTTCTATCCGTTCCGTCAGTCCTTGTGTCCTGATTGGCTGAAACAATTTCCTCCTCTGCAGTCCTAGAGTGTCAAATGTCAGATTCCCCCCCCCCAGCCAAAATGGTTTCCCCAACATCATATTTAAGCAAATGTGTAAATTTGAATTCTTTTTTAATTGTTTGGAGGCATAGAGATAGATAGAAGTAGATAGATAGATAGATAGATAGATAGATAGATGATAGATATGTGTGTGGTTGTTGTTGTTGTTGTGTGTTTATTATTAGCTTTATTCAATAGTGCTGTAGATTTGTGATACACCACCACACACACACACGGCAGTTACTCACCACCTTCTTTGCCTCAGTCTTCTAGAAAAGGCAAAGGGTGTTCCCTGAAGATAATGGAGCAGAGGACGAACTAGGGTTTCAGCACAGAATAGTAATTAGTAAGGATCCTTGTTTCTAATGATATAAGTCTCCAGGACCATGAATCTACATCCAAGAGTATTAAAAGAACTGGCAAATGTATATCGGAGCCATTGGCATAATCTTGAGAACTCTTGGAGAACAGGAGAAGTCCCAGACGGAGGAGGGAAACGTGTCCCATCTTCAAAAAGGGGAAAAAAGAGGATCCTGACAATATCGTCCAGTCAGTCTGACACAATACCAGAAAGATTCTAGAGTAGATCATTAAACAGAGAGTCTGTGAACATCTAGAAAGCAATGCCATAATCACAAAAAGTCAACATGGGTTTCAGAGAAACAAGTCTGCCAGACAAATCTGATCTCTTCTTTGATAAAATTCCAGCTGGTAGATGAAGGGAATGCGTGTGATATAGATATCTGGTTTCAGTAAGGCCTTTGACAAGGTTTCCTCATGACATTCTTGCAAATAACTTGTAAAATGTGGGCAAGACAAAGTAACTGTTAAATGGATCTGTAATGGTTGACCGGCCGAACCCAAAGGGTGCTCAACAATGGCTCTTTTTCATCCTGGAGGGAAGTGACCAGTGGGGTCCCACAGGGCTCTGTCCTGGGCCCAGTGTTATTTAACATCTTTATCAATGACCTGGATGACAGAATTGGGAGCACACTTATCAAATTTGCAGATGACACCAAATTGGAGGAATACTAATACTCCAGAGGACGGATCAACATTTCAAATCATCGAATAGACAGAAAGCTGGGCCAAAGCTAACAAAATGAAATCAACACAGAGAAATGTAAGGTACTGCACTTAGGGCAGAAAATGAAATGCACAATATAGATGGGAGACACATTGCTGAAAGAAAGTACATGTGAAAGAGATCTAGGAGTCCAAAAGACCATAAGTTGAACATGAGTCAACAGTGTGATGCGCAGCTAAAAAGGCCAATGCAATTTAGGCTGCATCAATAAACATATAGTTTTAGATCAAGAGAAGTAATAGTGCCACTGTATTCGCTCTGGTCAGGCCCCACCTGGAATATTGTGTCCAGTTTTGGGCACCACAATTCAAAAAGGACTTGAGAAACTGGAGCATGTTCCAGAGGAGGGCGACTAAAATAGTGAAAGGTCTGAAACCTTGCCCTATGAGGAAACGACTCAGGGAGCTGGGGATGTTTATCCTGGAGAAGAGAAGGTTAAGAGGTGATATGATAGCCCTGTTTAAAATTTGAAAGGATGTCACATTGAGGAGGGAGCAAGCTTGTTTTCTGCTGCTCCAGAGAACAGACCGGAACAATGGATGCAACTACAGGAAAAGAGATTCCACCTCAACATTAGGAAGAATTCTGACAGTAAGGGCTGTTCAACAATGGAACAAACTCCCCCGGAGTGTAGTGGAGTCTCCTTCTTGGAGGTCTTTAAGGAGAGGCGAATGGCCATCTGCGGGGATGTCTTTGATTTGGATTTCCTGCATGGCAGGGGGTTGGACTGGATGGCCTTGTGGTCTCTTCCAATTCTATGATCTATGTGTGTGTGTTCTGTGTGTGTGTGTATTATGGAGAATATATATATATATATATATATATAGAATATATATATATATATATATATAGGAGATAGATAGATATACATACATACACACACACACACACACACACACATATGCATACACACAGACGTGTGTGTGTGTGTGTGTGTGTGTGTGTGTGTATAATTGTTATGGAGATACACATATATGCATGCACATATGCATATGTTTGTGTGTGTGATATACAGTATATATTGTTATGGAGATAGATGTACAGATATACAGAGAGAGAGAGAGAGGTATGTGTGTGTGTAGATATATCAGTGTGTTGAAACAGCAAATAAGGTAAGTGTCATAATAATAATAATAATAATAATAAATGTTTATTTATATTTCACGAGGTGGAATTACATCAATAAAATAATACAATAATACAGATACAATTGATAAAACACTAATACTGAATTTACCACATTCCTATTAGTCTCTTAAAACAGTTCATCAGTAGCCAGTAACCATTATATTGAGTCCGATGGATAAGCCTGCCAGAAGAGATCCGTTTTGAGTGCCTTCTTAAAGGCCTCTAAGGTATTGATGAGACGGATCACTTCCAGTAGGCAATTCCATAATTTTGTAAATGCCCTATGGGAAGTTGTCATTAACCTAATATTATGATGTTCCAATAGGTATTTCCCTGATGTTCTGAGAGTGTGGGGCAGATTGTGTAGAGAGAGGCATTCCCGCAAGTAACTCAGGCCAGAGCCATGTAGGGCTTTAAAGGTGATGGCCAACCTCTTGTTGTGCCTGGAAGCTAATTGGCAGCCAGTGAAGAGATTTTAATACGGGTGTGATATGGTCAAACCTAGATGTGCCAGTGACCAATCTGGCTGCCGCATTTTGGACCAATTGAAGCTTCCGAACTTGGTACAAGGATAACCCCAAGTAGAGCGCTTTAAAGAAGTCTAAATGAGAGATTAGCAGTGCAAGTGCCATTGCTTCAAGGTCCTTTCAGTCCAGGTAGGGACGCAGCAGGCAAATTTCATGTTCATTGAAAAAACAAATGCAGCAGGCAAAAATCATGAAAAGTTAAACAGTAATTTTTAATATGAAACAGTAAAAATATCATAAATATTCATAAAAATAACATTGTTAGATGCCATCTTAGAAACCCCACAAGTGGGTCACCGGAAGTTGTCTGAAGTACAAAGACATCATGGCATCACACCCCGGCTAAAGAAATATGCATGTGCAACAACAATATGATATGAGAACGCACTCGGCAAAAGTACCCATTCAAAGGGGGTACTGTGCGATAAAATGTGTTCCCGTTACATTATCATCCTGTTATTACTTCTTGAATGTGATGAGTCCTGTTCCCAGATCGTTCTGCCACAGAATGTTTTCAGAACTCGATGGGAACGTTACAGCTTCTGATGTGATAAAGTTCATGGACTGCTCAAGAGGTTTAGACAATCAAAAATATAAAACCTGATTGATCCCACTATTTAAGTTTAGAAGAAGCTGATAGGAAAAAGCAATCTCATTTTTGCTACTACTTCCCCTTTGGAAATCAAAGAAGACCAGGAATCTGGGTATTTCAGTGGTTCTTTCATTTGTTCCAATTTGTTTATTTTTTGTTGCTTTTCCTTTTTAGCTGAAAATGCTCATAAAGCAACCTTCAAAGTTAATTAGCAAAACCAGAAGATCTCAGTGTTATGACAAAACAGAGGCAGCTTTACACATCACTTTTTCCTCATGTTGGATCCCACTTCATCTGCCTGTCAAGTAATTTTAAGACATGAGGGGATTCAGGAAAGGGGCACATGGTAAATTCACAGAAGAGTAGCTAGTTTCAAATTGGTCATTGCCACTGCCTTAAGGTTCAGAACAAATCATAACAGCATTTCTATTATGCAGGTGTAAAGAATATTTAAGGATGCAAAATTTTGTATCCTTCCAAGAAAGGTTTCTTTGATATCTTGAGACACAACACCTACTGTGAGATTTTTCATACTTTGTAACTTTATTCTGAACAGTTTATTTGTGCAAGATTTGGGTTTTCTGCAAAAATTCATTAAAAATGCACAGAAATTCTTATAAAATTTTATTATTAATCCCAACCAGAACAGATCCATTGAATCAATGGAGTTTATCTACATGTTGAATCACCATTGAACAATTCATTCAATGAGTTTAATCTAATTGAGAGTAATCATCAGAATTCTAGCCCTAATCTCACCCAGTGAGTAGAAAAGGTTTACAATTACAGACAACCCTTCCGATTCATGGACCTGTGATTGTTCATTCTGGTGGCAGGTGGAGAGATATTGGACCCCCCCCCCCATAAATTGGAAAAATTGCCAATATTGAAACCCCATTGATGTCCCTCCTGGCTTGCTGTCCATGAAAGACCGAGGGACATGAATGGCAAGACCGCAAATTAGGAAGGACAACTGTATTCATTCTTAGATGCAAAAACAAAATAAATGGAGACTTTCCTTCTTAGTGTGTGGACAATTTTATCTCAAATAAACCATTTTCTGGTGGCCTGTGGAGGAATATTGGACTGCATCTTCAACAGTTACAGTATATTCTGTAAATCGATGCCAGCTGGCAGTTGGCTACATGTTCCATCCTCCTCATAGTTGTAATACAATGCCAACACGCTCCAATGCCAATGCTTCAAGGTCTATTGTTTGGTGAAAATAATAAATCTTCAGAGACAATATATAACAGACTAAATTCACACCTCCAACTCTGCCTTCTGTTATGATGAGCTAGGAGACATATAGTTTCCAGGATTCATAATGTAGAAATGCCAGAAAACAATAGCTGCAATCTGGGCGGTCTCTTAACACAAACATAAGTGTTCCCATGTAAGCAATTGGACATCTGCATTCAGTTTAAGGTTGTGTGTTGTGCATGCAGGACCACTGTACATGCAGATGTACATGCAAATGGAAATGCATAGAATGTGCATGCACATGGCATCCTTTTGCACTCCATGAGATGCACATAGAATGTACATGTATATGTGATTGTTCATTTAGTTGCTCATTGAGTCAGTGAAGTTTATCGCACAGGCCCTGAAATGGGCCCGTAGCGTTCCAAAATGGGGGCATGCACGGGCGTGCAAGGAACGGGATAGGGCTAAGAATGGAGTTTACTACACATTGGAATGTCGCCACTGCCGCCAGGCATTCCAATTGTGTCCTACATCCATTTCAGAGGGTGCAATTTCTGAGAACATTTGGAACAGTTCTCAGAAATCGCGCCCACTGGAATGGATGTAGGACGCGATTGGAGCGGCGGCATTCCAGTGTGCAGTAAACTCTGTTCTTAGCCCCATCCTGTTCCATGCGTGCCTGTGAATGCCCCGTTTTGGAACACAACGAGGCCATTTCAGGGCCCGTGCGATAAACTTCAGTGTCAGTTGTACAACTAAATAACTCCTCCTGTAGGAATTTATGCTATACAAACCCAACGTCTTAGGTTAGTGGATCTTGACCACTAACTCTCTGAGTCATGGGCTTTCTTATAGAAATAAAGGGAACCATAATGCTCACCTCAGACTGAAAGTAAGCATTTGGATTCACTGAATTTCATATTCACATAATCAACACATTGCTTTATTGTTTTATTGACTACTCAATCCAGACTCAAACAAGCTTAGACAATTGAGACAAAATGAAGAATAAGAGTAGGTTGTGGCATCAGTTTCTTTTTATACATTTATCTCTTGTTCAAGGGGAAATAAATTGGATTGATTTATGCTGGTTACTGTATACTGCTTTATATAATGATGAGGTTGATTGTATTTTCTGGCTTTTTTGTTTTGTTTTGTTTTAAAACTTTGGAGATTTCTGTTCTCGTTTAGACTAAAGATGCCCATAGATATCCTCAATTTTTTGCTGAGTTAACCACGTGCCGTTAGTGAGGGTATAAAAGAAACTGTTTCCTCTAAAAATGATCATATGAGCCTGCTCTTAGTTCATTGGATATAGATATGATTTTTCTTTCCAAGCCTAGAACTAGGGGTTTAGAACTCCATTTCTTCTACAGACTCATTGTGTAGCCTTTGGAAAGCTGATGACAACCAGCCTCAGTACATCATAATCCATGACCTAATGACTCATTCCAACAGTTATAGGGAAGAAGAGGAAGAAGAAAAGGAAGAGGAAGTGAAGGAGGAGGATGATAGTGGAGAACATTTGAAAGTACATAAATGACAAACCGCATGTGTTCACACATGAAGAATGGCAAGAAGACAATTGTTTGAAGATTCTTTCCATCTTTCAAGACAAACAGATCTGGGCTTTTGCTAGTGCTTTGAAGGAATATTATTGTTCAAGAACTCATGTATGCTAGCTCACATCCTTGAAGGAAACATAAGGACAAATGAGACCAAGGAATCAGAGACCTTTTTACTTATTAAAACTGTTGACTCTCATTAAAAGCATACCTGTCAGGAATATGCCTGAAGCAAAACTCTTCATACCAAGAAATAATTCATCAAATAGATGAACCACATCCCAGTCTCCCCAGCTAATTAGCAATGAACATGTAATCATTGACTAAGAATGTTGACTACATTTCAGCTAACCTATATCAAATAGCCACCATCACACTGTTTTGTCATTACTATGATAATGAACTTAATAAGAGAGGACATTTTAAAAATGTCTTCTCCTTTAGGCAATAAACAGTGCTTGAGCATCTCAAATAGCTGATGCTGTTTAGACATTTACCACGCTTGTCATTTGTCTGCAAACTTACAGGCTAAAATAAAATTTGCCATGAGAACAGCTTGCTGCAATGTCATCCCTTTAACCTCTTAATCATTCATTATATATTACCCAAGTTTAGTAGATTTTCCAGGCCGACTCCATCAATGAAGTAGACACACTGGTTCTTTAAGACACACTGTTGGCCAAGGTTACAAAATCCCTTGTAAGCATGTGTAATCAGAACATGTATGAGTTAATTCATATGTTCTAAATCTGTACTTGCCAATATTACCAGTTAGTACTTTTCAAGAGGGCCAGCATGGTGAAATGGTTTGAATGCTGGATTATGACTCTGGAGACCAGGTCCCTGCTTGGCCTTGGAAACCCACTAGTGACCTTGGGCAAGTCACACTCTCTCAGAGAAAGGCAAAGGAACATCCCCTTTGCACGAATCTTGCCAAGAAATGGTAGGATTGCCTTAGGGTTACCATATTTCAGAAATGTCTTGAAAGCAAACAGCAACAGGATTTTAAACTAAATTGTTTGAGAGCCAAAATGATGCCTAGGACTAGGCCCTGGAAATCAGATTTCAGATTCCCTTAAGCAAAGTGCACTCTTTCATTCCAAGAGAAAGGCCATTTCTGAATAAATCTTGCCAAGAAAATCCTTCTGATCTGTCCTAATTTGGAAATAACTTGAAGGCACACAACAACAACAACAACAACAACAACATACTTCTCACATAATTAAATGGAAGATACTTTGAGATCATCATCTGAAATATGGTTGAATTGAATGTCTCTTCGTGTTCATCTCATCCTTGTTATTTTTAAATTGGATCATTTGGATTTGCTTTTCCCCACCCTCACCTCAACCCCTGTTTCACTCTTTCATTACAGCATTATTTCTATTTCCTTGTATTTCTGGATTAAGTTGGAAATTTCCAGCAGCAGTCATGCATGCTGAGTAATCCTTGTCTCATATAAATTTCTGGAGTATGCTATTAAAGATAATTACAGTTCTTTGAAGATATTCCAGCTGGCTGCTTCCATATCATTGTAGGTGGAGACAGCAAACACCAGAGGCTCAAAAAAAATATTGGGAAATATTGTACAGCAAGTACAAATTGTAATTAGGCTTCCCCTAGAGAGTTAAAGACAAGTCCCTCTCTTATTTAGCTCATCCTTTTCCTAACAAACAGGGAGGTATGATCCACTTATTTGGATTTGAGAAGAATGCCTTCCCCAAGCCTACAGTCCATACTGAAGAGAACCTGTTAAATATGCCACACAGTGCAGAAGAAACATTATTAACTAATAAAAATCTATATAATATTGCAATGGTCTCCCCCTCAACAAACAGAACCTTTTACAAAAAAATTTACATCATCCATTCCTGATGTCATTTTTCAAGAAGTTATAAACTAAGAAAATATCGCCAGAAAGTACAATATGAGTATATGAATCAGTGACACACTTACAATGAAAAGGACTGTAAAGCTAGTTTGACTTAATGTATGCTCTTTCTGTGTTTATTAGCTATAATATTATTATAGCTAAGGGCCAAGTATACCATCTCAGTTCTGATTTATTACTGCAGGAAAAGCTGTTATCATTTCTTCCAGTGCTTTTTTGCTCATACTGACAGTACTGTGGAAATTCTGTTAATTTTAAAACATCGTATTTCAGTTTTATAGCATTTAAAAAAAAAAAACACACACACACACACAACTTGATGAATAGAGTTTTAAAATGTGGTCCAAAGGAGCTTGTACATACATATCCCTTTCGATTAAATATTCAAAGCTTCCAACCTTGTATACCCACATTTTCCATATTTAAAACAAAATAAATAGGTTAGAGATTTGATGAGAAATCATTCAAGGGAAGTTGCTCCCATATGTGAAGGTGAGCAGCAAATAATATCTTCCCTATCCCAGGTGAATAGCACCCAAAGCCTCCTCAACTGCAATGTAACATGCCATATCAAATGTAAAAAGAAAAACAAAATAAATAATAAAGATGAATCCCTCTATGAGAGAAAGGCGAGGTATAAATCTTGGAAATAAAATAAAATACATTGTTCCAACAGGGTATTCCTATGAGTCAAACTATGGAGTGAAGCTTTCCTTCCAGGGGCAGAAACAGATATCTGCCGGTAGAACTCCTCCCTGGATGATAGCCTTCTGCCACTCTGTCTGCACCATTGATGGTGAATATCTTGGGTAGGTGGGTGTTAAAATGGTACACTTGGATATGTTGGGGGGGGCAGTGAAGAATATTAAATTTCAGTGGTTCCCCTCATTCCTCCCTACACCCCATGCAAACAGAAGCAGAATTATACCTGCCTAAAATCTAGCATAGTAAATTCTGTTTAAGTCACCAATCTTTGTAAACCTATACTCAGTAATTGTTTAGCATTGTTTGTTTGTTTTACCCCACCCAACCACTTTCTGCATCATTCTCACCTGTAGTTTTCTTTCTCTTCCTTTAGACCTTGTGTTTGATTATGCAGGAGTTTTACCAAGCAGCTCTTTTATACGTTTTACAAAGAAGAATAAGCTTATGCATTTTCTCTGCTCGGGTGTATGAATGGGTGTGACTGGTTGTTGTTTGGCTTCTCCCTTACCAATATGATTATTTTGCTTGAGAGATCCACAATGATCTCTCACATTTCTCAACAAATCCCCTCCTACTGGAGATAATGGGTAGGGAAGAAACAAACAGTACTCATTTCTGTCCTGAATGGTGTAAGCTGGCAGGGCTGAGTGACAGATCCTCTGACACAGCCTCCCACAACTTCTTCAGCATTGGTTTGTTAGGAGGAGGAGGAGGAGAAGCAACAATATAATCTGAAGTAGATATGGTGAAGCAAGGAGCTATTTAGAATCTAATTTTCTTGACCATCAGTCACATTTGTAGGTATTTCCATGTCCATCTTTGCCTGTGCAGGAAAACTTCACTTAGACTGGGCAGAGAAGACTGACAGTCCAGCTACAGCTGCTCATTAAGGACAGGTTTTGGCACACCCCAAACTGCCATGCCTTGTACACCAACAATAACATCTCAGTAGCTCACTTACATGTGTCTATACAACCTTATGTAATCCAGTCCTATCGCTATTAATTTGGAAATGCAACCTACTGATTTTAATGAGATGGGGAGTCTTGGAGATGTCTCATCCATTGGGTTCTCATGGGTTGGGATTGACTCAATGGGCAGTTAAGAACCAAAAAAAATTACTATCGATGCCTTCACTTTTGTGATTTAGTAACACAAAAACAGGAAAATGCAGAGTAACTTTTCTTCAGCAGAGACTCATCAGAAGATCAGTGCAATTGACTGTTTACATTCATTAAAAAATATTTTTAAACTAAAGATAATCTGGTGTCTCTTTCTTTTCTAATGATAAAGGAGACAGCCTATTTTGCCCAGGTCAAAGACAGGAATATACATGATTCCAACAGCTTTTGTTTGTTTTTTTGTTTGTTTTTATTTGTTTGTTAATGAAGGCTCAACATGGATCCAGGAATACCTATGATTTATTCCTGATGAAACTGAAAAGAATCACATTATCTGCAGATATCTTATGTCATTTTTAAACATACTCTTCCTCCCTCATTCCATATCAGAACATTATGAAGACACTATGAATTTACTGGTTTTTTCTCCTCTCACTGCTGCTCTTTAAAATATTTTTCCTAATGAAGAGATCAGGTGGGTATCAACACTGCGCTTATACCACTTTGCTATCACTTAAAGTGCCATAGCTCCATTCTGTGGCAACCTGTGATTTGTAGTTTGGTGAGACACATAAAATCTCCTGAACTACTATTGACTAGCCATCAATGGCACATAATTTTAAGTACTTCAGAAACCTACAAATCTAGGATTTCCTAAGATTTTGATTTTTTTTAAAAAAATTATGAACAGAACTACCTTACTTTTTGAAACTGACTAAGCTTTTAATGTGAATTCTATAACATTTCTGAGCCTTTTTTAGAAATATTTTGCAAACACCACTGTAATAATATTCTCACTGTGGAAAATCATCATATGACTTTGTTCATCTCAAAAAAGAAAATCCCTTTCTTCTATGTCAGGAGCAACTATTTTTCTACTCTGTTTTATGCCCTTCTTTAGAAAACTGTGAATACTTCATCCTTTGATGCTAACATTAATCATCATTACCATTATTGCCATCATTATTTGGACACCTTGAAATAACTAGATGTAGAGGATGCATCACAGCTTAGAAAGGAAATTTCTATATGAACAGAGAGCCCTTTGAGTTTATTTTTCACATTCTTTTATTTTCAGTCTCATGTAACATCCTTCTTTCTGTGATAAAGAATATGTATTTCATCAACATTGACACACAATAGCACAGAAAGGCAAAAAGTAATATAACAGGCAATTCCAAGCTTGGAGCAAATTAATCGCAAAAAATATGTTTAAACTTATTTTGATGTTTTCATTCTGAAAGTCCAAAATATGTACTTTTAGAAAAGCAAGATGGTTCCATTATGTTGCTTCTGACATGCTACAAGGAAATGTTCTTCAGTGAAAGGATGAAGCACCACAGTTTTAAAAAAATTCTCAAATGTCATTTTACTCCAAAGAATGCTATTTGCATTCAGTTCTCATAAAAAATGGATGAACCATATTGTGAGGAGAAACGACTACCCCCGTCACCAGCTTTTCTATTTTCCAAGAATTTTAGCTGTCTGAAAGGGGGGGAAAGGGGGGAAAACTTTCCCAAAATGTCCATAATACTAATAAACTGTGCTGCAAAGTTTTCAATATTACATTGCTACATATAATAAATTTCAGTTTAGGGAATTTTTCCTAGCTTAAGCCCTTCTAAAAAAATTTCAGTGACTTCAGCTTTTCATGAATATGTGTTTAAGATTTTAGAGTGAGAAACTAATTATGTCTTGTAGTCACTCATGTGGCAAGGAGTGTAAGAAAGCAGAAGCCAATGGTTTTCTTATGGTCTCTTCAAACCTGACAGCAAAAGTAACATAATATGCAGAGGAAGTGCATAAAGACACAGACTCTGTCTTTCGTTATATTGTCACATTTTAGGATTTTCTATTTCCTAATGGCATGCTTTTCCAAATTCTTTTTGACCAAGAAGTCATGATCAGAAACACTGTATAACGTATGAAACATTGAAAAATTAATACACACACACACACACACAATAATGTTTACTAGCTTAGTTCCACAGTTAGAGCAAAGCCACTGAAATGAGTGGGACTTGGGTTAGTCATGAGTTGACCTTTTCTCTTATCTTTCAAGGAAAAAAAAATTATATCTGCCCACTGAGTCTGCTACTTAAACTGGAAATGGAGCCACCACATGCAACGAATCTTAAAAATAGGTTTTACTTTCCAAAACTGATAGAATACCTCTCGGCCCAGTCAGTTAAGCTGGCGGAGAGATGCAGATATATATGTTTATGTTTTAGCACACAGTTTATCCATTCTCTCACCTGATTCCCCTAACAATATGGTCCGTTCCTTGAGTTATGCCAAAACATGTGACTGACCTATATTTGATTATTATATTAATTTGTAAAGTTTGAGATAACCTGTGTTCACATTATTTATTTCTACTCCCTAAATATCACCTAAGATACTATCTTAGTGTTTGCCAGATATACTGTGTTGCCTGTCAACATTTAGTGACCATATAAATTTTATTGGGTTTTCTTAGGCAAGGAATACTCAGAGGTGATCTGCTAATTCCTGTCTCTGAAATATAGCCTATAGCACCTTGTATTTGCTAGTGGTCTCCCATCCAAGCACTAACCAGGTTGAAACTGCTTGGCTTCCAAGATCAGACAGGATTTGTTGTCTTTGGGTATTCCGGCCCCAATAGATAAACTCTCTATATCTGAAAATAAGATATAATAATAACAACAACAACAACAACAACAACAACAATAATAATTTATTTTTATCCCACCTCCTCCAGAAGGATTGAGGTGGCTTACAACAATGATAAAGCATGACAGTACAACAATATAAGTTAAAACCCATTATCCCTCTCTTCAACATACAACTTAAAATTACCACATGACAATAATAAAATAACATCCAATCATTAAAACAATCAGTTAACGACAGAGATATGAAGCCTTAAAGAGATATTGGTCAGGCTCTCAAAGTGACAAGCTCAAAACAGAACCTCTCGTAGGGCACTATGTCAAGTCAGGAACTAAGGTGCTTCTTCTCATCAGCATATCCATTATCCCTCTTCAAAAATGATATCTGATCACATTACAAGACACACTTCAAGCTGATACAATAACCAAATTGCCACAGATACCAGTAGGAGAGCATATTTCCTTTGACTTTAAATATTATTAGAGTTTATTAAAAAGTTTGCTTTCCACAGCATATACACTGGATGACGATAAAAGATTATTTTGGATGAACACTTGGATTCATTAAAGGACAGTTCTTAGGATGTTTCAGACACACTGACTGAAAAGGCCAAGAATGCTTCAGGTAGAACACTGTAAATTCAAACAGTATTTTAGACCCAGCATGTTTGGATTAGTCATAGACCTCTCTCTCTCCTAATGTGCTATTTTACCTACAACCTACATGTTGTTGTTGTTGTTTTATTTAATTGCTTCACATTGTTTGTTTTGTAGGCATTCAGCTGTCAGACAGTTCAGAAAACAAACTTTATTGCATTATTTAGGTTTGTGTGAAATAGTCTGACATATTTCTAGGGAGATCAGGGAGCTTAGCAAACAGCAAAATAAAGTGACTTACCACTCCTGATTTGAATCCAAATTCAGGATGCCCTTTAGTTTTATCACATGGCTTTTGCCCTGAAAACCATCATCTGGGTACAGCCCGGCTCCAATACTGGTCCCTGAATTCACTTTGGTGGCCATTTTTCAAAGTTGGAAAGCTCCTGAATTTGAAAAATGGCCGCTGAAGCGAGTTCAGGGATAGGTATTGGAGCCGGGATGTACCTGAATGGCAATTTTCAGGGCAAAAGCCATGTGATAAAACCAGGGAGCAGCCTGGATTCTGACCAGTTTGTGCACAGCATCGTCTGAAAAGCAATTGTGAAATTGTCCCTGATGCCCTGATGCATTGTGACCAGTTTAACCTTCCAATTTTCCCAGTGTGAAAAAAACCCCCGGGGGGGGGGGGGGGGGGGGAGAGAACTGGTGAAAAGAAATGGTGGGGGGAGCCTGCCTGACCTCCCTCCCACTGCGTTGCTCACATCCTGCCCTCACCACTGCCTCAGCTCCTTCTCCAGGGATGAGAATCGGCAACACAGCCACAAAGAGTGTGCTTGAATCTCCACTGCACCAGGAGGAGGTCACCCCTCCTCTGAGGTGTCACCTGGTGTGGTCCACACAATTCACCCTTGCCCATTGATGCCACTGCTTTGGGAGCTGCTGCTTAATGTTAGGTGGAGAGAAGTTCTGCAGCTTCTGATAGATTTGAAGATGGTGGATCACATTAAACATATTTGTCTGCTTGTATTACCCACCATCCCCTTTTAATTTACCTCTCATTTTCCTCCCAGTCTTCAGGTCACTTAGCACTTCATCATATTTATGCTGTTTTCAGGTCTATTATTGCTGCTCATGTTTCAGCCCATAGCTTTTTTTGCTTTCAGTATCACCATCAGTTTTGATTCTGCTGTTGACTTTCTCTGATCACAGCACTCTTTCACAGGAAACAGTTGGCAAAACTGTGATGATAGCAGCTCTCTGCATATGCCACCTCACAGATTTAATTGTCCTTTGATCTTTTATAAGTAACATGTGTCATCTATTTCAGTTATTGCAAGAGATAATGAGTACAATAGCAAGCTTGCATTTTTGACTGGTTGCTTCAGGGCTCATGTTTCTGTTACTGCAAGGTTTGGAACAAAACTAGCTGGATTCTCACTTCATTGCTTTTATGCTGTTTCCTCCTTCTCCTCCTCTTTTTCCTCCAGCCATTCTTTTTTCCTTTGGAATTCCAGGTATTTAAGTGAGGGAATTTCTTTACAGGATGGTATAAATTATGAATATGATCCTTGGCAAGGCAATCTATGTCACCATTCTTTATTATTCATATGCTATGTGACCCTGTCTTTCCTGATTGCATAAAAGTGTTTTGACACAATTTTCTACACTGGTTGACTGTAGAAAGATATTAGATATTTTCCCCATCTAAGAACAAAATCTTTTACCCAATTTCCTGGATAAATTCCATTAAACTCAAAGCAAGTAGAGACATGTATAGAACTTTATTGTAAGCATCATTTATGTTCCTTGGTGATGTTCATTTTTAAATGCACACACATTGTGGAACTAGTCCAAATATTCCCCACAAGGTATAAAACCTGAATTAAATTTCTAGTAAGTGTCACTTAACAATATAATAATCCATTTATTTAAATGATTTATAGTCTACCTATTCAAATAACCTGCAAGCAGTTTGAAAATAAATATGTATGTGCGTACACACACACACACACACACACACACAGTAACAGTGATGAATCAAGTGACAAAAACAGTTAAGGGAGAAGGAGAAATAAAGCATGCATGTCACTATCAGGATCCAACCAATGTCTTATGTCTCTTTTTCTTCCCTTTGAGTGTGTGTGTGTGTGTGTGTGTGTGTGTACACAATTATTTGATTTATATCAGTGCTTCTGAGAATATCTGATAAGAAGGAGTGGCCATTTCCCCCTAATGTGTTAGGGATCCATACCACATTTGTCTCCATTGGCTACACCTGTTGCTTTCTTTCCTTGACATGCACCATTGACCAGCATCAGTCCAAGAAAGAGCACCTGGAGAACCACAGGTCTAGATTTTATCTTAATTCGGATAAATTTAACAAAGTGGAATGTCTGACTCATTGATCTGGATCTAGGATCTGCCTTCCATAAAGATAAGGACCCATGGAAGGTAGCTCCATCCAATTACCGGGGGGGGGAGGGGGGCTGTCCAGAAGCACAGCTGGATCCCACAACCTCTGTGTAGTATTTTTATCTGGAAGGATTGCCTTGAGAATAAAGGAAGGAAAAATCCATTTTTACCAATCAAATTGCACATGACTAAATCTGATTCAAATCTGATATGAAACTTACTAGCTCACCTTGGGTCAGTTATCAACTGTCAAATAGATGTACCTCATAAAAATTTTGTCCTGGGGATAGGATAGGATCAAGAGAATCATGTAAACTATATTGAGTTCCTTATCTACATTGAGCTAAAATCCTTTCCTTGTGACTCTTCCATCTTTTTTTTTTTTTTTTTTTTACAGTTGAGTAACTGTCTATAATGGGACAAAATGGACAATATAACAACACAAATCCAACCCACTTGATAACCATGGAATATTGCTGTAGTCCTGCAGGCAAAGTGACACTGGCCTGTTACAGACTGCCAAAATAAAGCTGCTTCGGGTCTCTTTGGAGGTATGCTGTTTAAATGATGCATGCATCCTAAGAATCCGGAAGCTGCACCAAAGCTGCACTCCAGTGCTTAGGAATGGAGTGTGGCTTTGGCGTGACCTCCGGACTCTTAGGACCCATGCATCATTTAAACAGCATACCTCCAAAGAGACCCGAAGCAGCTTTATTTTGGCAGTCTGTAACAGGCCACTGTGTATGTGTGTGAACAATTGCACATAATCCTAATCGGGAAGCCTATGCTCTTCCACAATATGTACAACATCTATCAAGTCTGGCCATTTTAGAAGAAACATCATTTGTTAGCTCTGTTAATGGAAACAACAACAAAGTCAGGAAGAGAGAAATACGTTGTCTCCCACATGAGCCATTCCCCCCCCCCCCATATCATGTTCTACATTTACTTAATGGTAGAGTGAGTAATTGCTTTGCTGGTTACTAAGGAAACCTTTCAAAAAGATTTCGTATGCTAAATGAACTGTTGAGGCAAAGAACAAATATATCCAATATTAAATGAGGGAACAATGCGTAACAATTAATTTCTTACAAAGTTGGTAGAACTTCAAAAAAATGGTGTATGCAGTGTGCAAAAGAATGTGAGGCCTGAGGTGATATATATAGACATGCCTTTGATGTAAAAATTGATTTACTCTGTTGCAAAAAGGGGGAGGGGACAAGATGAAACAAACGCCTCTCTCCTCCCGAGCAAAGGTCTGAGATGAAAAAGAGTGAAAAGAGCAAGTATCTTTTTCTGGGTGAAAGTTTTTCCATTTCCAAATTATGCCTCATTTAAAAGCCTCCCCTTCTTGCTTCCCCCTGCCTTCCTTTTCCTCATTCTATAGAAAGTCTTTTGGATTGTGCTTAGAGGCTATAAGCAGAGTAATTTGTGAAAATGAACATTTTGGAAGATAAAATCATTTCATAAATGTAGCCTAAAATACTTATATGAGTCATGAAGTTTTGAGGTTTTATGAAAGCAAGATAGATAGGTAGGTAGATAGATAGATAGATAGATAGATAGATAGATAGCTGAAAGGCAGGCAGGCATGCAAACAGGCATCTGAGGTAGAACCATGTTTTCCAGTTTTAGATATTGGCAACATTCTGAAACCAGTCTTCACCATCCTGGTTCCTGATAGTGACTCCACTAGTGTTGGTGTCACCCAGCATGGGCAGTGGCAGCTGTGGATGCCCTGCCCTCCCAATGCCTCACCTTCTCCCCAGCCAGACCCGGAAAGAGTCAAGCAGATGGCTGACAGAACTACCCCGTTTTCACTTCTTGCCCATTGCCTCACCTACCCAACCAGACCTGGAAAGATGAGGCAGTGGGAGAGAAGTGAAGACAGACCAATGTTCTGCATCCTCTTCCTCTTTCACACCCCTCCCTCCCCCTTTGGGTACTGATTTTACTGACCTATGAAAAGATGGAAGGCTGAGTCAACCTGGAGTCCTGCGAAATCGAACTCACAACGTTGTGGCTACAGTACTGCATTTAACCGCTGCGCCACCAGGGCTCCTAACAATAGAATATTTATTATATTGTTCACCCCCTTAGGTGTCACCGGGTGCAATCCACACCCCATGCACATCCCCTAATGATGGCTCTGGTTCCTGATTATGGGATTTACAACTCTCATAATGACAGTTGTTATTATTGTTTCTTTCTGCTGACTGGAGGTGTAGTCCATCACATCTGGAGGGCACCATGTTGGTTAAAGCTCATCTAATACTTGCAGTCCTGCATTTTTTCAAATGCATTTCCACTTTTTTTAAAATTACAACTTGTGGCTTTCAAATGAGTATCTTTATCGTTACCCCAGAATGCCCCATTCACTCCGATTTGTGGGGTATCCAGATAAAATGCTCTTCCATTTTTAGCCCTCTCATGTTGTCCTTTTCTTTATTCCATTGTCTATTTTTATTACCAGAGAAAATATAATCAAGAATAAAGGTAGAAAAGTTGCACAATGCCTTCTCATTGTGAGAAACGGGGACCTTCTGCCTAGGGAGCACAATGAATGTTTGAACCCTGACATTTAATTTTTTGGAAAGTGAGGCCAATTTTCATACAAAACAAATAAGTGTCTTTGCCAGTCCTCCAAGGACATCTCAGGCATAGATTCTGGAATTTTCTCCAAGAAAAAGCAGGCACTCTATGAAAAAGAAGTAGCCCTTTGTGCAGACTCAGAAACTTATCGCACACATTCCCCCCCCCCCCATTATGAGCACAGGAAGGGGACACTCGGGGCTGTGCATGACCAAGAAAAAATGGATTTTATAGCACAGCAATTCATCCTCACAATGGCCCCATTTTATCCCCCGGTGCCAAGCCATCACCATTCAGTGCTGAGGCGTGTCATTTTGCTCAGCCACAAGTTTTCCAACCCAAAAATTTGATGCGTCTCAGCACTGAATGGGGATGGCTTGGCACCAGGGGACGGAACCAGGCCATTTTGAGGATGATTTGTGCTGTTCTGAGCGTCCCCTTCCAGTGCCCATAACGGGGGGGGGGGGAATGTGTGTGATAAGCTTCTCAGACTCTTAATATCTGCCATTCAAGGCAACTACCTCATTGTGTCTCAGAACACCACTGGTCCTGTCCTTTTCCAGCCTTTGCATCTTATGCTTGTTACCATGAGTGCTGCAAAGGAATTAGCTGTAAGAGTTTTAGTAAACACAGAGCACAGACAGGAGCAAGGTGGGAAATCACACCAAAGCACTATGGTTGCTATAAGACTGCTCTGTGTCTAAAGATAAAAGGATAACAAAAGAGATAAGCAACACCTACTGAAATTCCTTCTTCAACACACCCATTAAAGAGCCTCTATAGCAATGCTGCTTGTTTTAATCATTTTAACTTATGTTGTATATTGCCTTGGATCCCAAGGTGAGGTAAAAATTAAATAAACAAATAAATACCCTTGACATTTCCAGACAGGGCTGAGAAAGATTCCTATCAAAAACGTTGGAGGTGTTTCCAGTCAATGGTAGGGGGATATGTGCCCTGCTTTACAAAGGGCAGTCTACGATTTGATAGACTGTAAGAAAAAATATCCGCTTCTTTCAGGGATGACCAACCTCTGTGGTAACCACATTCCTGTTAGGGCGTGAAAGGACACACTGTGTCCACCACGACCACCTACAGAGTTGAACCACGTTGACAGGATGCCAGGGAGAAGGAATCTGAAGAGAGGTCTGCAAAGGTATTCAGGCCAAGAAGAAAAATATTCCTTCACCACTGCAAACGGCCTTAAGCTCCTGGCTTGAGAAATAACGACAAGAGCACTTCAAGCCTTCACTCTACATGAGGGCTTTAATAAATAAGTTACTTTAATAAATAAGTTACTTTGCCAACCAAACAACCATAACAACAAAAACAGAGAGGCAGTTACTCTAATACCAACTGTCATAACAGACAATCTCTCTCAGAAGGACTGACAGCATCAACATTCCATAATTCAAATGTCAACTGTCAACTGCCACAGGAACTGTAATAGGTTCCGCTACAGGTCTATCTTGTGGACACATGAATGTCATTTCCTAACAATTCCTTTAGACCCCTGAAGAGTCCTTCCTGCCTATACACCTCAATTCAAAACACCATTCAAATTATATATGCAGTTGCTCTTCTTTTCTCGTGGATTTGAGGTCTGCGGTCTTGGATATTCACAGAGGGGCCACCTCCATTATTGTCAATGGGGCATGCCCCATGCGTGCTTGTGGGTACACACCCCATTCAAGCCTTTGGGGTTTGAATAGATGTGAGTCTCCATTTTCGCAGGGGGGTCCAGAACAGATCCCCCACAAAAATGGAAGGTCGATGTGTGTGTGTGGTGTGTGTGTATCACCCAGAATGGCCAATAATATTTCCTGAGGTCTTTGTGGGATGTGAGTGTCTATGGTTGGCCACTTTTCTCCCCACATGCCATATTTGTTTTCAAAATGAACATTGACCAGATATTTATGTGGACCCCTTTGAGATTTTGGTGGTGCTATTGGCCATTTTTTGGACAAGAAACACCCATGCTAAAAAAAAACTTGGAATAGAAGATGCAAGTGTCTTAGGGGATATACATGGCCTGTAGACCACATTTAGCTCACCTTTGTTATTTATCCTGGACTTGAAGAGGTGATAAGAACAAGTCCAGTTTAAAGATAAAGAAACACAGGAAGGGGAGGAAGGGCCTTGATGTTGCCTATCAACAGCTCACAAATGGATACCTGACAGAGCTGGTCCCACTCTTTCTCATTATGGTGAGATGTATTGTATATAAAAATGGTAATAACAATAATTTCTAAATTTACCCTGTACATACAAATTATATTGTATAAATTTTATACAAATCCCTTTCATATTGTATCCTCTCTTTTAGGGGGCAGTGAGTAAGTGGCCACCCTGAGGTTTTAAAGAAATGTTGAACAGATGGAGGAACTAATGGTCTGATGGTATAAAGCCAGGAACACCTCCTGAAACTAGAAAATGCTGTTCCATAGCAGTCATTAGTGAAGTTCTGTGTTGTATTTTGCTGCTGTCTCCTTTGTCTTTTTGATTTTGTCTTGGGCATGTTCCTATAAAGAGCAGATCTGTGTTGGAGACTCATGCTGTAATTAGGTCTCTTCTCCTAAATATGATGTTCTTAACACACAAAGTTCTGGACTAACTGTAAACTTTATCTTGACATACTCTTAATTTAGTAATTTTTGGACATTCTATCCATGTTTATTTTCAGAGTCTTTAAAGGGGTGACTTACTTGTGTGTTTTTTTCATTGCTTGCTTTCCTTTGAGATACACCCTATATATTAATATTGAATTCATTCTCCTTCCTGGATTCCTCATGAAGCCAAAGTGGCATGAATGTTCATACAAGAGTGAAATGTTAGCAAATCTGAGAAGACCACTAAGTTTGCAGGAGCAAAGCACTTAAAAAAAAAACAACACTAAACCCAAAACAGTCAATAATGACATTACATACTTAGTGGCTATATAATATCATTAGATTGTGTGGGTGGAAGATGAAAATGGAAGATGGCATGGACTATCCTAAAAAGTGACATGGCTGGTTGGAATCCTAAACAAGGTAATTATTAAACAAGTTGAGTCTCCCTTATCCAAAATGCTTGTTTTGGATTTCAGGATTTTTCAGATTTTGGAATATCTGCATATACACAATGAGATATCTTGGAGATGGGACCCTAGTGTAAACATGAAGTTCATTTATATTTTTTCTACACATAGCCTGATGGTAATTTTATGCACAATATTTTAAATAGTTTTGTGCCTGAAACAGAGTATATCTGCACTGAACCACCAGAAAGCAAAGACCTCAGTATCTCAGCCACCCATGTGGACAGTTCTGGATTATGAAATATTTTGGATTTCAGAATTCTGGATAAGAGAGACTCAGTCTATATAATGGCATGTAGCAACATTTCATTGCATTTTATATCCAGGAAGAATTTTATGTGGCATTATTGCTCTTATTGCAGCAGCACATCTTACCAGCATTCTTTGCACACATATAATACCTAATTGGTAGTGTGGATGCTATTCTTTGGAATTTATACATGTTCATTATGGATTTCTGTTTGTAAAGGATTGGGCTTCAAGCTGTGTAGCAAACAGTGATGCAGGGGATGTCAGGGATGATGGGAGTTGTAGCTCTTCACCTCTGGCTCGAACTCACCACCTGGTTGTGTACCGCGCTGACCAGTTTTGGCCAGTGGTTAAAGCTTAGCAGAGTTACAGAGAATAGGCTGAAGACCCCGACAAACTCTCCAAGCCTTCTCACTCTTGCTTTCACAGAAGTCTTTACCCTTCTTCAGGATCCAGCTGGTTCTTGTAGCTTCACCCAAGACACCAGACAACTCAGTAGTCTTATATAAAAGATCTACTTTATTCTACTATATACAGCTCCAAAACTATCCAACACAACAATACACTACTCCTCCACTATCCACTACTACTATCCAACTCTACAACCCACAAAACACATTGGGATTCATAGTCATTATTATAGTCAATGCAAGACACCACCCACTGTTGTCTGTTTCCACCCAGTAGGCGTGTACACCATTCTCATTGGTTCTCTTGGTTCATCCTACAATTAATGATTTCATCATCTCAGCCTTGACCACTTAACAATTGTCAGGTGTGTCCAATTATCCACTTTACATTTCTTGTCCTTGGCATCTAGGACTTGTTAATTGTATTACCATTTACACCTGTGTGGTTCCCAATTGGCTTCTGCTGAGTCACCCTGACTCTCACATACATGTTTTATTTCATTTACTGTATAACCCATGTTGCTTTTTCCTTGCCAGGGGAGGGGGCACTTTGTTGGCCTCCATGATAGATCACTTGGAGGAATCAAGGGTCAGGCTATTTAAGAGCCCATCACCCCCTCATCTACCTCTTTTTCATGATTGCTGTGAATGATCCACCTACTCTCAGCACTATGTGAGCAATCCTGGTTGTCTCAAGGCTGGATTGGAATCCCACCTCACTTTGTCTGGGGTGTTTTGCTTACCCCATACCATATGTGTTAGGACTTGGACAATTGGCTTGTGGCGCTGTTGCTAACATTAACCATTCAGCAGGTAGGTGGGGATGAAGATTGGTGTATGCCTTGGCACCCCCTTTATAGTGGAATGTTCAGCTCTGGAACTGTCTCCATGGGACATAAGACCAGGATGCTGGGGAAAGAGTCTACCCTTGGGGCTGATCTGTGGGCTTGCTCTCTCTTATAAAGTCACAGGCCTTGGGAGGGAGCCCTCCAGGTTGACTTTTCAAAATGTCCACCTGAGATGGTAACCAATCTCTTTCTATTGCCCTTGGGGTTTGGGGTTTTGCTCAAGAGTGGATAGGGAGATGTCCCAGGTTGAAAGCTGTGCCTCAGCTAAACTCGCACGAGGTTCCTCCCCACTTCATTTGCTCAGCTCCAGGCCTCAAAAATTTAACTAGGTCTTAGATCAATAAAAATGGCCCTTGCTTAACCCCAAATACTCTTTTGGTCTCATTAATTCATAGCTGGCCAACAAATTAATATCTGCAAATTCTTTAACATGCAGCCATTTTCTTCTTCCCTCTTTCCCACCCATTACACCATGGATTTGATTATGAACAAGTACAGTGCGTTTACGTCATATGTGGGTGCAGTATACATGGCTTTCAGCTTATGCTGAAAGCTGCGACGGAAGAAGCGGCGCTGTGTGCTGGAAATAGTAATGGCGTGCATGCCTGTGTCGCACGCGTGCCCTCATAAGGGAAGGGCCAACTGTACTACATAAAACTACTTTTATGCATTTTACAAGATAGACTGGGGTTATTGTTTTTCTCTTCTACACTCTGTGTTTGTGTGTGGTTGTTGTTCAACATCTGCTTTTTGATTACTCTGTTGGAGGAATCTAGTGAGAGATACTCTCATATTTCCCAATAGGCCATCAGAAAAAGATTATTTGTTTTTTTCTTCAAACCTGAATTACAAAAGCAACTGTTTCAGCCCTGTGTGTTTTTTAAAATCTTTGTCTTATGAAGAAAATGGATTTCACCAAGACATTTTGACATTTAGATTGGCCTGTATTACCTCAATATCGCTGTATGAAGTAGTTCAGCCCTTTCCCCCTCCCACTTTTTCTGCCACAATGGAATAAAGAGTAAACAAGTGTGTAATAAAGTTAAATTTCCAAAGTAACTCAATAAGTAACTGTGAAAGAACTTTATTGATATAAATTGTTGCTTTCAAAATTACTTGTAAAGAGTAATTTAGAAGTAATTTAATATGATCTTAAAACATCTTATGCCTTTCTGTCAATCCTAAAAAAAATCTCCAAAAAGCAAAATAACAGAACATAACAGAAAAGTGACTAGAGACAGAACTTGATAAGTCACTTTTTCAACTGCAATGAATATTAGTGCTACTTTTGCTGAATTAGTTTTAAAAGTAACTTTGTCAGCTTTGTGTCAGTTGGTAGCTCCAGATGGAACTCAGCTTTAAAAATCAGTATTAACTTGTCTTTGGGACTATACCTTGCAATTTTTAACAGAAAATGTTCAGTTTACCATGGACATAGTTGCTTTTCCAATTAAAAAACAACAACATATCCTTACCATGACTTAGGTTTCCAAAAATAGTTTCTGTTCAAGGTTTAAGAAGGGCCATTTTAAACTGTACTTTTACAACCTCCAAGTTGGTTCTCAAATGGCAAAGGGCCCAAATGACAGAGGGCAAAGGGTTAACTAAAACTGTCAGTTTGACTTAGCATAACTGTCAAAGCAGGAAAATAGAAAGATGTGGTACATTTTACTTTCCTAGAAATTATTTTTGTGAAAAGAGGGAGGGTAGGGAGGATGCACTGGAAAAGCACAAAGCAGACACACTGGTCCAATTTATTACAAAAATGATTTTGCTTGCAGCAATTTTCCCAGTCTCTAGACCCTCTTATTAAAGTTCCATGATGGCAAATTGTTATTATTTATCTGCTAACTAGATTACATTCTCACAGGAAACTGGTTATTTTGAAATAAAGAATTGCTTCTTTTGACATTTATCTTAGTTTTTTTAAAACAGATGATGAAACAATGTTAAACTATTCTAAGCTTTTCAACAACATTACAGAATTAATATTTCACTGTAATTCTTCACTCTAAGTATCCCATTTGCTGCAACATAATCTACCTGGCTAATAGCAAGGTATGAAGCACTTTGATAAGTCTGTGAACTAATGTACAGACAGCAAAATCTTGTCTCTGAAGTCCTTTGGGAGTTCAGTTAAAGCAAATTAGTTCAGAGCCTGGAAAGGAGAATGAAATACGTACTGCATATTTGTTATTATAAGAAATCTGAGATGTTAGGAAAGATTGCAGTAGTTTGCAAGGTGGAATAAAAATGCTCTCTTCTGAAATTGTTTGAAACTACAGCAGTGCTTCAGAATATTAACTAGGCCTTTAATTTTGGTAGTAAAGAGATCAGAAAATTTCTTACATGAACCTTTGAAGCAAAAGATATAGTTTCACTTATTGATTTCTTCCTGGAGAAAATCCTTACTGAGCTTCTGTCTGTTTAACAAACTGATCCTAAGGGCATGTCTGCAATGCAGAAATTATGAGACTGTTATTTGGACACAGCAGAGGACCAAATTAAAAAGTTTGGCAGGGATTTTGGTATTACTGGAACATCCTGTTTATCACACTTTTTCTGATGTAATTCCAGCTAATTTTACACTGCAATATTTACATTAATATGTACCTCAAATCTGTAGGTAGTGCGATGGAGAGCCAAACCAGAATAAAATCAGAGATTTTATATATTTAATTGTTTAATGTTATACCCTGGCTTTCTTCCAGTGTGAGACCCAAGGTCAATGCTCCCCATTCTACAGATCTACTATTAGCTGCTATGGCTGGGTGGTGGAGTAAACAAGCCCAATATGAGTGTCTCGCTCTAATCTAATGTCCTACAGAGAGAGAGAGACCCCAATGCTGCTTCTAGGAGCAATCAGAGATGTATCAACTAATTTCTGATATTGCATATTATTATTATTATTATTATTATTATTATTATTATTTCCTGCCCTTTTCCCAAAATTGGGACTCCAAGATACTTACAAGATTAAAAACAATACAATTAAAAACAGAAAAATGTTACATTAAAACAGAATTAAATTGCTAAAATATTAAAACAGATTGCATAAAAATAATTACAAAGGCGGGTTACAGATGGGCAAAAAGGGGTGTGTTCATGACGTCATGAAGGTAGAGCCTTCAGACGGCCCTTACCTGAATGCCGCCATGAACACGCCGCCCGCACGCCCCAAGCGGGAAGAAGCGGCATTAAAAAGGTGCTGCTTTTCCCCGCTTCTTTTCTATATAGTGCGCAGCTGCGCATCTCCGTCTGTAAGCTGCTGCACCGCTAATTTAAGTTGCCCATTTAAAAGCTCCATGTCTTCTGCGTCGCATAATGAGTCGGGGTCCTGGAACATGCACAGTTTGCAGTCAGGCTTTAATTGCAGCATCAGCTGCCATGCAGGTGTGGAAGCTGCAGCACAGCTGCAGTGCATTTTAAGACTTGTAACCCTAACCCTAACCCTAACCCTAGAGCTGCATGTACTTTAAATATTTACATATGTACAAGGGAGGTGATGGGGGATGGCAGGGGGACAATGGTGGCAGTGGCGACAGCTGTGGCTGTGCATTGCAGATTCAGCAAGAGCGCGGGGACCAAAGGAGAGGAGCCATCTATGATGCTGGTGACATTGGCAACGTGCAAGCGGACAAGGATGCCAACACCAGCTGATCACCAGCTGGCAGGAGACCACCTTTGTTCTTGGCCAGGGTGGGGGAAAAAGTTTAAAGGGGCTTGGGTGCTTTAAATGTGCACATATGCTTTCTGCCGCCGGTGCTGAGCGCCGCAGCTGTGCAGCTGCGCATCCACCAGCCGGCAAAAGAAAGAATAAGGCCCCTTTTTGGGCGCCCGTGAGGAAGCTGCCTCTCTCTTTGCGGCGTCCTCTGAGGCGGCGGTATGGAAACTGCGGGTCAGAAACGGCCCCAGGTGAGGCGTCTTCACTGCCCCCCATGTGGAAGCCCCATACACCTGAGCCACGCCCCCGGGGCGGGCGGTCTGGAGGCTCCGTATTCAGCAGAATACACCTCCAAGACATCTTCCCCTGTCCGTCTGTATCCCGCCAAAGATAAAAGTGTTTAAAGCACTTTTTCAAAAAAAAAATCAACATTCAGCCTATTCTTTAAATACCTTCTGAAGAGGAATTTCTTTGCCTGCCGGCAGAAGACCAGCAAGAAGAGAACCATTCTGGCTTTCCTGGGAAGGGAGTTCCAGAGTCTAGAGGCAGCCACAGAAAAGGCCCTCTCTTGTGTCCCCACCAACCACGCTTGTGAAGGGGGTGGGATGGAGAGACGGGCATCTCCTGAAGATTTCAGAGCCCGAATCGGTTCATACAGGGAGATACGGTCTGCCAAATAGCCTGAATCTGAGCTATATAGTTTGGCCCTGAAGTTCTGCTTTAATATCTCTAGCATAAAATGCACAAAAGGCAAATCCACAAAACAAACACTTTTTTATTAGAACTAGTTTCATCTGAAATGGCGGGTTGAAATGATAGACAGAAAAAACTTCCAGGATTACTTTCTAAATGAAAAGACTGTTGGAGCATAGGGCAAAGATGTGATTGCAACCACTAGACCTGTGCAATCAGATGCTTGGAAATAATACAGTACTGCATAGGCATTTTATAACAGAGAACAAAGCTGATGATCCATAATGCTAGGCTAGCCTGGAGCACAGAAAAATCACTATAAACAATTGCCATCTACGTCTCTAGAAAGCCTTGTAGCCATTCAGTGAACTGGCAAGGCAGGGCTCTCTTTCACTTGTGTTTTGAGAAAATAAAATAAAATAAAATAATGGATACTACGGATTTTTATTTTTTACCCAGTGGTGGAACTATGTTATTTTAATTTGTGTAGGGATTAAATGGTGCAGGGATTAGGTGGGCTCAGTGGGTCATCTTCTTCTTCTTCCTCTGACTTTTATTAGAATTCTTAGAAAGTGCAAAGTGGCCCATATAGAAGAAAGACATTTGCCTGGACTTCCAGTGTTGTTGGTAGGGTTCTTTCTTTGCCTGGAGGTACAAAAAGTCAGAAAACTAGACATTTGGAGCCAGAGTACATGGGCACAAGAGAGCAGCCTGAGTCTGCTCTGGCTGGAAGTGGGTTGGAATCCCACTGTCTACAATCCCGCTGTCCTAAGGCAGGCCATGCACACAACAACTGATTAGCACTACCAGGAGTTGGATTATCCCAGCTACTTTTTCTCTGGTCCTAAAGACTGGAATGTGGCTTCCACACAGCTTCCAGTCACTTTGTAGGCCTGCATCATTTGATCAGCACACCTCCAAAGCAGCTGGGAGCCGCTTCAATCAATCCCATAGCTTGATACCCACCAACTGAGTTCAGTACAGTGGGCCCTTCTTATCTGCTATGGTTTGGTTCCAGAACCCCTCGTGGATAACAAAATCTGTGGATGCTCAAGTCCCATTAAATATAATGGCACAGTAAAATGCTGTCCCTTATATAAAATGGAAAATCAAGGTTTGCTATTTGGAATTTATACTTTGGGGAAATATATTTCAAGATGTGGATATTTGAATCTGTGGATAAAAAAATTCTGTGGATAAGGAGGGCCTATTGTATTAGAAAGACAAATCCTAAATGAGAAGTAATCAGAATTCTGCTATCGTTTTTACATACATGTATGTATGTATTATTTTAAAATTGAATTTTTGGGTTTTTTTTATTGTATCTCATTCAAATAATAAAATCTTTAAACATAAAAAAATTCTGCCATCATTTTTCACTGGGTGGGAAGGGTAAACCTAGTAATTACTACCATCTAACACAAGTTCCCTATTGACATTCAAAATTAGTTTTGTTATGCTTGCTTGTTTATTTTCAAAGATACTTAAAATATTGCCTGGTTGTAAAACATCATTATTCATGTTATCCAATTAAATCTAAAGATAAACCCTTTGCCTTTCAAATGTAATCAACACAGGAATGTTTATACGTCTTATTCCACAGCTCCCTAATCAGTCAAGAGTGTTTCCTAATCATTGTCCTTTGAATGGATTGTTTCATACCTGACAGCTCAGATATGCAGTTTTAATCTGCTATTTCAAAGTTGTATCATATAAGAATATAAACTAATGGTGAAAAGAAAATGAAGTGAGTCCATTCATTTCCCTTTCTTTGGCAATTGTTTGCTTTGATCAAATTGTTCAGTATTTTAATCCCCCTAAATTTCTGTTGCCACAAGTGCCAGGCTCTTATCCTGCTCCTATAAAATTAGAAGAAACATGCAGTGTTTGGGGTCTGTATGTATATATCTCTTTTATGACATTTTGGAAGTCTTTTATAGCAATTGTCCTTCTCCTCTGCCTCCTCATTTTTAATTTACTTTTGTTTAAAATTAAAAGTAAAAAGAACTAAAATATGCATGAAAATAACACAGCAAGAAACACATAGAACGTAACATCCTCCAATGCTACCCAGATTAATTATAGTATGCAAAAATTAGAAAGTAAATATTTCCAAAAATTACTTTATGAAACAAATGAGCAATCCTGTCTGCTATTATAGTTAGAATAATTGACAAATGAGGCCCATGCTACTTAGAACAAATTATATGGTTTGTCTTTATTTTTTTCATATGGTCAGCAGTTACATGAAGGTTAGGGATGAGCATCTTTTCCCAACTAGAAAGAGACAAATGCATTGCATCTCTCCAATGGTATGATATTTCTAATCTTGTCAATATATAGAAAAAGATATTTGCTCTTTATAAAGGATAGATGTATTGGATTCCCAAAATAATGCTAAAAGACCACTTCTTAAATCAACTTAATATATAGGTTGCATAATCTGTATAACTGATCTCATCTCCATCCCCTATACTTTCTCTTTTTCTCTCAGCTATAAAATTGTGAGGCATTTAAGAATGGAATAATTGGTGATGGTATAGAGATTAAATGCCTATGCCACACACACACACCATTCTCTAAGGATGTTACTTGAAAAGGATTCTCAAACTGAGTGAGTATGAAAAGAATGGAGTATCCTCGAGTCTATTTAGATTAGGCTTGCTTACTTAAGAGTGATGTTTTTCAAGGAATCATCCTCAGGTATTATGATAAATTGGCATATTTGAAAGGCAGCATAATAATATGCCATGTGTGGGACCCTCAAAGCACCATGTTTTTCTATATTAAATTCTACAGGATTGGCCACTCTGGCATGGTAACCTCCATTAATAAATAAATTCATAAGATCTTACTAATATTTCAAAATTTTGGACATAGACCAACTTGAATTGTTCGGAATAGATAGCACAGTTTAGATGTATAGGCATTTTCACTGCCACACATGAAGGCACACACCAACAACAACTCAACCACAATAAATTCCATTGCTGCATTTTTGGTTCACAACCCAAAATAAAGGTTTATAACTTTATCTTTATTTCTATTGTTTATTTAAATTACTGTGCAGTTTCTGTAACAAGTGCTGATCTTTAGCTGGAAATCTTATAAATACACTTTTAGTTTTTTCCTTATTTATTGCTCGACCAGAGGACGTACCAAATTCAGATATTAAACTCAAAATTCTTGTAATGTCTTCTGCAAATAAGTTTTAAAAATACTGATTTTTATTAACTGATATCCCTTGGAGCATGGTGTCCCCACATAATATACTGATGAGGTGTTTTATTGCCATTGCAAAAGTTAGTGGGACAGTGCCTTAGTGGCTCATTAAATCTCAAATAGAGAAGAGTTCACACCATTAGTGCATATTATGGCTCACTGGTCATCAGATAACATTCTCTGTGTTGAAATAAACTTGTCTCCTAAGTTTTTCCCTGTGTATATGACATTCCAAGCTATTACAAGCCTTCTTGACATAAAGGGCATTATTGTGATTGGTTTGTTCTTATTTACTTTACATGAATTTATCACATTAAAGAGTCTTCTTATACTTTAGTGTCACTGGTGTGTGTGTGTGTGTGTGTGTGCAAGGGGTGCATACCACACTGGGTCACCCAGAGGACATATCACCCAGTCAGGTGGTACACTGGGGAGGTTGACTCCAGCATGAACTCAGAAGGTTTGGGGGAGGGAGGTTGCCTTCTGAGTCCAGCATGGATTTGGAAGTTTGTGTGGGGCTGTTGAGCATGTTCCCTAGCTATGCTGCACTGTTCTACTCACAAGTAAAATGGCGCCATGACAGCAAGGTGGTGACATACCTTTTTGGTACCTGCCCCCAGAAGCCCTGCCCTCTGGAAGCCTTGTCCCCTCAAACCAGGTGACATCCTGATGGAGACAGTAAACCAGCTTAAATCAGTTTAATTGTTACATGTAGCCGAGAAAATCTTGGGAATTATATACTGCATTCATTATGGTGGTAATACCTTTACTAAACTATTCAAAAAATTATTTGTGCAAGTTTGCACAAAGGATTTCATCCATTTCTGGTTGACCTAATAAAGGTATTATCCCCAATATGAACTTCTGAATTTGTTGTAGGGTTCTCAAGGTCAGAAAGACCCCAAGATTTAGGTCCAATGAGTGTAGCTGGGAGTAGTGAGGCAAAAATGAAAAAGGGGATGTGGAGAGGAGAGAAAGACAAAGAGGGACAGAGAAGGAAGGAGATGACAGCTGTAATGAGGAGAACAGGGAGAAGGAGCAGAAAGATTACAGGAGAGAGGTGACAAAGGAAGAAAGCAGCTTGCGATAATTTTAAAACAAAATTCAGCTAAACTTTTATTTTACAAAAGTTTTTTTAATTAAATAAACAATTCTAGTTAAAAAGCATATAGTTAAAAACAACCATTCTCTGAAGATGCGAATCACAGATGCTGGTGAAACATCAGGAATAAACTCTTCTAGAACATGGGCACATAGCCCAAAAAACCCCACAAAAAGTATACAAAACACACATAAAGCATAATACCAAGTTCAAAAGCTCTTCTGTTCACATGATTTAAGAATCAAAGCCTTGCCTAAATTTTTAAAAAGTCCTTGTGACCTCGCAGAAATAGTACAGAAAAGGGGACAAACAGACCTCATATAGGAGAAATTCCTCAACTTGGTAGAAGCCCCTAAGAAGTCATTGTGTCCTCACCAAATGCACCTGTTATTGTGGTGGAACTGAGAGAAAGCCTTGGAGGAGTTATAGGCCAATATCATCTTGGGGTGTGTATGTGTGTGCTGTCTTGCTGTTGTTCATCTATACATTCATCCCTAAAGGAAAATCCCAGTGTACACTAACTATACATTTGAGTTAGTACATGAGGCTCAACATGTGCATTAGCATCCCTGTCATATTAGTAAACTACAGTAGACAAGGTTCTCCATTCATATCATAGAAGTCTGCAGTGAGGAACGGGTCATAGTGTGTGGGAGAGGAGAATCAGCAGTAGTGCTAATTTTTCCATAACCTTTATACTCTCTGCATAGATCATGCCATGTGTGAGCAAAATTTACCCACTGAGTCCATCCAACCATCTTAGCAAATCTTGGCATGGAGCACTAGCTTTTATACAAAGGAACAATGACTTCACTCTGAAATGTATTAATAACCTTCTGTGCGGCACTGAGAATATTATCACTGTGGTATCCAAGCAAGCACCATTCAATAACTAAAGCTACATACATCATAACCCCAAAGGTCTAAATAGCAATTTTATTCTGCTTGTGGTCCATTTAATCTGAGTATTATTCAGTGTGAATAATAGCAGAGCCTATCCATAGAAAGCTGACTACTTGCAGTCAGCTAGTCTCCCTCGCATCATTTTTCATACAACAAACTCACATGGCACAGCACAGATGCCCTTTTGGATGCATAGAATTCCCCAAGAACACATTCAAAAGTCTCATAGTTCAAACTTTGTTAATGTCTCACAACAGGAATTTGATGATGCCCTTGCACATTAAGTCCTTGGATGTTGTTATTATTCTGAAAAGTGGCTGTACATAAAAATGAGTCACAAGCTTTTTGCATGACAAACAATTTTGCTTTTCTTTAGGGCTGTTAAAAGAATTTTATGAAATAACCACTTTTATCAATAATTGCACAGCACTTATGAAAACTGGATTTTTTATAAAAAAATATTTATGTTTAATGTGTCATTGTTTGCAAAGGGAAAAATATTGGGGGCAAATTTCCCAAGAGCATGCAAGAAGAGTGGAAAGCTATTCAGAGCACATGACTAATTGGAGGAGAAGTGAATTGTATGAAACTTTTAATCTATTGATTCAGGGTCTCTACACTGAGGGAGACCAGGGCACTGAGGTTACTGCAGGCTTCACATTTGCTGTTTTAGTCAAAAAGAGTGTGTTATTTCCTCTACAACATTACCACATCCTTTGGGAATATACAGTGAAGAATTTTGTAGCACATTTCAAGATGCACACATTTATTATAAGCTTCACCAGATACAAGTTGGGAGATATATCTTTCTCACAAATACGCAGAGTTCTGGAGAGTAAGGAAAAAGATTGTGAGTAGACAGATTAGAAGGAAAGCATATCCCACTAATACTGACTTAGATAATTCCCTTTCGAGTCTAAACTCACTGCTCACTATTCTCCCTCTCTAACAACATAGCTATATTGTGACAATTTGTGTCTGATGAGAATATAAATTTCTTAATTGTTTTCATTGCAAAATGGACTAACACGACTGCCCATTTGGGAACTGTTATACTGTACATATGATACTGAAAAAATATAAAATAAATATTTAATTATAGCTATTAGAACTTTGACTGATTATCAGTAACAATGACCCCTGAGCATTTGTTTGTCTAAAACATAAAATCCAAATGGTTCTATCTGTGATTTGTAAAGTATAATAATACTGTATAATCACTTTCTGCCCTTTAATTACATCTGATTATTGCAAGCATTGCACATATTTCTAATGCAGGTCTAACCTTAATTAACATATCAGAAAACAAGAAATAATAATTATTTTTCCCTTGACAAAACATCTGATTTTGTTTATTTGGCTGGTGCTCATACTAGGCACATCTTAATCAGCAGTTATGGATTTCCTAGACTCTTAGTGTGTGCCTTGGTGTTAGTTTAAAATCTCAAGCCCTGAGAAAAGCAAATAAGCAAATAAATAATTACTATAGAAAGAGGGGAAAGAAGATAAACCTTCCTTAACAGCAATTTCTGACTCATTGTTTTCTACAAGATAAGCATATACTGTATCTTTAGTGAATGAAGGACAACCAGGAAAATAAAGTAAGGTTCCAAGGTACAAAAATTTGAAGATACACAACAAAATATGTGCATGCACGCACCAGTATTTTTTAAGTGTATGTGTATTTGTTTTCCTGAATAACACTCACTTTATAAGTAGATTACAGTTCAATTCCTATAATGCATTATATAGGAACCCATCTTGGCACTACTTTTTCTCCTGTGAGACAAGAGGCTATGCTGTTGATAGCACTGCTGCTGGTAGGGTCTCCTACATCAGGCACGCTTTTGCTGAGTTGTTGTTGTTTGTTAACTGCCCTTGAGTCAGCCCTTACTCATGGCAATGCTCCACTGCTCTGCTTAGGTCCTGCGAACTCAGGCCCATGAACTCCCTGATTTAGTCTCTCCAGCTGGTGTGTGGTTTTCCTCACTTTTTACTGCCTTCTACTTTCCCCAGCATTATTTCCTTTTCTAGCATTGGCGGGGTACAGACCGCCGCTTTGCGGCGCTCTGCCGCCGCTGCCAGAAGGTCCGCGGGGGAGCCGGAGCCTTCAGATGGCCCGACTCCCGCGCGGACCGAAAAAAGAAGCTCCAAAATGGAGCTTCTTTTCAAGTCGCGTTTGCGATGTAGCGAGGCGCCAGGGGCGCGCTCGCTACGTCACAAGCGGCGCGACCGGTCTGGACGCTGTGCGTCCAGTACGCAAAGATGGCGCCGGCCATGTAGAAGGGCCGGCGCCATCTTGTACGGACGGAGTCCGTACTAGGCACAGGGGCGTCTATAAGAGACGCCCCTTTTTTAAAATGGGACGTCCTCCGGACGTCCCAAAGGGCTGTATAGAAAGCCCCAAAATTTCCTTTTCTCATGATGTGGCCAAAGTACAACAGCCTCAGTTTGTCATCTGGGCTTCCAGGGGGAGTTCAGGCATGATTTGTTCAAGAGTCCTTTTGTTTGTCTTTTTCACTGTCCATGGCATCCTCAACATCCTTCTCCAGCATCACATCTCACATAAGTTTATTTTCTTTCTCCTGGCTATCTTCACTGTCCAGCTAGCACATCTGTATGTGGTGAAGGGGAATATAACAGATTGGATTATTCTAACTTTAGTGCTCAGTGTTCTTTCATGGCTTCCCTTCCTATTCCTAGTTGTCTTCTTATTTCTTGACTGGAATCTCTGTTCTGATTAATTTTTGATCAGGTACATAAAACCTTTAACTATTTCAATTTCCTCATTAATCTATGTTGAATTCATGTAGAACTTCCGTGGTCATTATTTTTATTTTATGTTCAGCAGTAAGCCTGCCTTTGCACTTTCTTCCTTGACCTCCCTTAATAATTGTTCCAAGTCTATAATGTATTCTGCTAATAGTATAGCGTCATCTACATAGGTTGTTGATGTTCTTTCCCCCTCTCTTCACTCCTCCTCCTTCTGAGTCTAAAACTGCTCTTTGTATTATATTTTCTGTGTACAACATGAACAGGTGGGGTGATAGAATGTAGCCTTGTCTAACCCCTTTGCCAATTGGGAACTATTCTGTTTCTACATGTTCTGTTCTGACAGTAGCCTCTTGTCCTAAGTACAGATTCCTTATCAGGACTATCAATTATAGTCGTACTCTCAAGTCTTTAAGAATGTTCCATAGATTTTCATGATCTATGCAGTCAAAGGCTTTCCTACAGTCTATAACACATGCTGTTATAGCATTTTGGAATTCCTTGATTCACTCTAGTAGCCAACATATGTTTGCAGTGTGATCTCTAGTGCCTCTTTCTTTTCTGCACCCTGCTTGCACCTCTGGAATTTCTCTGTCCATATATGACTGGAGTCTATGGGCCGGTACAGAAAGCCCTTTAAGAAGCCCTTGTCATGTGCTAGGGTTGCCTCAGGGCGGGGCTTCCAGACATCCCTCAACCCTAGCATGCAATGAGGGCATTAAAATGCTGGTGCCCTGTACACATGGCCGCTGCCATTGTTACGCAAGCACTGTGCAGCATTTGCGTGGTGCCGCACAGTACAGCATCCGCACGCTGCTGCATGGCACTTGCGTAATGAGTGCACCAGTGGCGCACTTGTTATGTCACAGTTGTAACAAGTTACCTGTTTTCTCTGCAGAGAGAAAACAGGTGCCAGTAGGGCACCATTTTTAGGTGCTCTGTACAGCGCCTATGCTGCAGAATTTTGAACATAATCTTGCTTGTATTGGAAATTATGCTATGGTGCCTATTGAGTTTTAAGGTTCCCAATTTTATGATTAGATTAAAAGGTCTTCCAGTCTAAGAAATGTATTTTAATCTCACATCACTAGCATATGTGCAAAACATATTTTACTGAACATTTTATTTTCCTGTTGCACAAAATGTATCCACCTACCCATTACAATAATGTCTGAGTGAAGGGCAGTGTAGTGTGGTGTGGCACTAGATGATATTGAGATCCAACTCCCTCACTCTGTAGCAAATAGTGGTCCAAAACATATCAAAAATGTCCCTAAAACCATTTAGTGGCAATAAAAATCATTTTTGAAACCAGGGGGAGCACAAGACCATCTCTGGGGACTGCATTTGACTCACGGGACTCTATTTCCCCAACTGGCCTCCAGTTTATCTAATGTTTTTTAACTTCAACATGAAACTGCTAAATCTGGCTTGAAAATGCCTCTCTCTTTCTCTGTCTTTCCTTTTAATCTTTAGAGCAGGGGTAGGCAACCTTTTAGAGCCAGGGGTTGGGTTGGT